>NC_133976.1:60356621-60364121 GCF_047716275.1 Strix uralensis
AGGATTACTTTTAGGGTTAGGGGTTAGGTGTTAGGGGTTAGTGTTAGGGTTAGGGTTAGGTTTAGGGTTAGGGTGTTAGGCTTAGGGTTAGGGTTAGGGTTAGGGTTTTTAGAGGGATTAGGGTTAGGGTTTTAGGGTTAGGTTTAGGTTTAGGGTTAGGTTTAGGGTTAGCGTTAGTGTTAGGGTTTTAGGGTTAGGGTTAGATTAGGGTTAGGGTTGTTAGTGGGAATAGGTTTAGAGGGGTTATGGTTATGGTTAGGGTTAGGGTTAGGTTTAGGTGTTAGGGCTTAGGGTTAGGGTTAGGGTTAGTGTTAGGGTTAGATGTTAGGTTTATTGTTAGGGTTAGGGTTAGGTTTAGGGGTTAGGGCTAGGATTAGTGTTAGGGTTAGTTTAGGGGTTAGGGGTTAGGGTTAGGGGTAGGGTTAGGGTTGGGTTTACGGATGGGGGTTAGGGGTTAGAGATTAGGGTTAGAGTTAGTGTTAGGGTTAGGGTTAGGGTTAATTTTAGGGTTAGGCTTAGGGTTAGGGTTAGCGTTGTTATGGGGTTTATGCATAGGGGGTTAGGCTTAGGGTTAGGGTTAGGATTAGTGTTGTTATGGGGGGTTAGTGATAGGGGGGTTAGGGTTAGGGTTGGGGTTAGGTTTAGGGTTAACTTTAGGGTTGTTAGGGGGATTAGGGTTAGGCAGGTTAGTGTTAGGGTTAGGGTTAGTGTTAGGGTTGTTAGGGGTGTTAGGGTTAGGGATAGGGTTAGGGTTAGGGTTTGGGTTAGTGGTTAGGGGTTAGGGGTTATGGGTTAGGGGATAGGGTTAGGGTTAGGGTTAGGGTTAGGGCTAGTGTTAGGGGTTAGTTTTAAGGTTAGGGTTACGGTTAGGGTTAGGGTTAGGGTTAAGTTTAGGGTTAGGGTTAGGGATAGGGTTAGGGCTAGTGTTAGGGGTTAGTTTTAAGGTTAGGGTTACGGTTAGGGTTAGGGTTAGGGTTAAGTTTAGGGGTAAGTGTTTAGGGTTAGGGTTAGGGATAGGGTTAGGGTTAGGGTTAGGGTTAGGGTTACGGTTAGGGTTAGGGGTTATGGTGTTAGCGTTGGGGTTAGGGTTAAATTTAGGTGTTAGGTTTAGCGTTAGGGTTAGGATTAGGATTAGGGGTTAGTGTTAGGGTTAGGGTTAGGTTTAGGGATTAGGGATTAGGGTTAGAGTTATGGTTAGGCTTAGGGTTAAGGGTTAGGGGTTAGGGGTTAGGGTTAGGGTTAGGGTTAGGGTTAGGGGTAGGGTTAGGGTTGTTAGGGGGATTAGGGTTAGGGGTTTAGGGTTGGGGTTAGGGTTAGGGTCAGGGTTAGGTTTAGGGTTAGGTTTATGGGTTAGTGGTTAGGGTTAGGGTTAGGGTTAGGGTTAGGGTTAGCTTTAGTGTTTTAGGGTTAGTGTTAGGTTTAGGGTTAGGTTTATTACGGGGATTAGTGTTAGGGGGGTTAGGTTTAGGGTTAGGGTTAGGTTTAGTGGTTAGGGTTTAGGGTTAGAGTTATGGTTAGGGTTAGGTGTTAGATTTAGTGTTAGCTTTAGGGTTGTTAGGGGGATTAGGGTTAGGGCTAGGGTTAGGGTTAGTGTTAGGGTTAGGTTTAGGGGATAGAGTTTAGGGGTAGGGTTAGGGTTAATGTTAGGTTTAGGGTTAGTTTTAGGGTTAGGGTTTAGTGTTAGGGTTAGGGTTACGGTTAGGTTTAGGGTTAGGGTTAGGGTGTTAGGTGTGTTAGGGTTAGGGTTAGGGTAGGGTTTGGGTTAGTGTTTAGGGGTTAGGGGTTATGGGTTAGGGGTTAGGGTTAGGGTTAGTGTTAGGGTCAGGGCTAGGGTTAGGGGTTAGTTTTAAGGTTAGGGTTAGGGGTTGTTCGGGGTGTTAGGGTTAGGGTTAGGGTTAGGGTTTGTGTTAGTGGTTAGGGGTTAGGGGTTATGGGTTAGGGGTTAGGGTTAGGGTGAGCGTTAGGGCTAGGGTTAGGGGTTAGTTTTAAGTTTAGTGTTACGGTTAGGGTTAGGTTTAGGGTTAGGGTTAGGGTTAGCGTAGGGTTAGGGGTGGGGTTAGGGTTAGGGTTACGGATAGGGGTTAGGGTTAGGGTTAGGGTTAGGTTTAAGGTTTAAAGTTTAGGGTTAGGCTTGGAGTTAGGGTTAGGATTACTTTTAGGGTTAGGGGTTAGGTGTTAGGGTTAGTGTTAGGGTTAGGGTTAGGTTTAGGGTTAGGGTGTTAGGCTTAGGGTTAGGGTTAGGGTTAGGGTTTTTAGAGGGATTAGGGTTAGGGTTTTAGGGTTAGGTTTAGGTTTAGGGTTAGGTTTAGGGTTAGCGTTAGTGTTAGGGTTTTAGGGTTAGGGTTAGATTAGGGTTAGGGTTGTTAGTGGGAATAGGTTTAGAGGGGTTATGGTTATGGTTAGGGTTAGGGTTAGGTTTAGGTGTTAGGGCTTAGGGTTAGGGTTAGGGTTAGTGTTAGGGTTAGATGTTAGGTTTATTGTTAGGGTTAGGGTTAGGTTTAGGGGTTAGGGCTAGGATTAGTGTTAGGGTTAGTTTAGGGGTTAGGGGTTAGGGTTAGGGGTAGGGTTAGGGTTGGGTTTACGGATGGGGGTTAGGGGTTAGAGATTAGGGTTAGAGTTAGTGTTAGGGTTAGGGTTAGGGTTAATTTTAGGGTTAGGCTTAGGGTTAGGGTTAGCGTTGTTATGGGGTTTATGCATAGGGGGTTAGGCTTAGGGTTAGGGTTAGGATTAGTGTTGTTATGGGGGGTTAGTGATAGGGGGGTTAGGGTTAGGGTTGGGGTTAGGTTTAGGGTTAACTTTAGGGTTGTTAGGGGGATTAGGGTTAGGCGGGTTAGTGTTAGGGTTAGGGTTAGTGTTAGGGTTGTTAGGGGTGTTAGGGTTAGGGATAGGGTTAGGGTTAGGGTTTGGGTTAGTGGTTAGGGGTTAGGGGTTATGGGTTAGGGGATAGGGTTAGGGTTAGGGTTAGGGTTAGGGCTAGTGTTAGGGGTTAGTTTTAAGGTTAGGGTTACGGTTAGGGTTAGGGTTAGGGTTAGGGTTAAGTTTAGGGTTAGGGTTAGGGATAGGGTTAGGGTTAGGGTTAGGGTTAGGGTTACGGTTAGGGTTAGGGGTTATGGTGTTAGCGTTGGGGTTAGGGTTAAATTTAGGTGTTAGGTTTAGCGTTAGGGTTAGGATTAGGATTAGGGGTTAGTGTTAGGGTTAGGGTTAGGTTTAGGGGTTAGGGATTAGGGTTAGGGTTAGGGTTATGGTTAGGGTTAGGGTTAAGGGTTAGGGGTTAGGGGTTAGGGTTAGGGTTAGGGTTAGGGTTAGGGGTAGGGTTAGGGTTGTTAGGGGGATTAGGGTTAGGGGTTTAGGGTTGGGGTTAGGGTTAGGGTCAGGGTTAGGTTTAGGGTTAGGTTTATGGGTTAGTGGTTAGGGTTAGGGTTAGGGTTAGGGTTAGCTTTAGTGTTTTAGGGTTAGTGTTAGGTTTAGGGTTAGGTTTATTACGGGGATTAGTGTTAGGGGGGTTAGGTTTAGGGTTAGGGTTAGGTTTAGTGGTTAGGGTTTAGGGTTAGAGTTATGGTTAGGGTTAGGTGTTAGATTTAGTGTTAGCTTTAGGGTTGTTAGGGGGATTAGGGTTAGGGCTAGGGTTAGGGTTATTGTTAGGGTTAGGTTTAGGGGATAGAGTTTAGGGGTAGGGTTAGGGTTAATGTTAGGTTTAGGGTTAGTTTTAGGGTTAGGGTTTAGTGTTAGGGTTAGGGTTACGGTTAGGTTTAGGGTTAGGGTTAGGGTTAGGGTAGGGTTTGGGTTAGTGGTTAGGGGTTAGGGGTTATGGGTTAGGGGTTAGGGTTAGGGTTAGGATTAGTGTTAGGGTCAGGGCCAAGGTTAAGGGTTAGTTTTAAGGTTAGGGTTAGGGGTTGTTCGGGGTGTTAGGGTTAGGGTTAGGGTTAGGGTTTGTGTTAGTGGTTAGGGGTTATGGGTTAGGGGTTAGGGTTAGGGTTAGCGTTAGGGCTAGGGTTAGGGGTTAGTTTTAAGTTTAGGGTTACGGTTAGGGTTAGGTTTAGGGTTAGGGTTAGGGTTAGCGTAGGGTTAGGGGTAGGGTTAGGGTTGGGGTTAGGGATAGCATTGCTAGTGGGGTTAGGGTTAGGGGGGTTAGGGTCAGGGTTAGGAGTAAGTTTAGGGGTTAGAGTTTAGGGTTTGGGTTAGGGTTAGGGTTAGTTTTAGGGTTAGGCGTAGGGGTTAGGGTAAGGGTTATTTTTAGGTTTAGGGGTTAGAGTTTAGGGTTAGGGTTATGGTTAGGGTTAGGTTTATGATTAGGGGTTAGGGGTTAGTGTTAGGATTAGGGTTAGGTTTATGTATAGGGGTTAGTGTTTAGGGTTAGGTTTATGGTTAGGGTTAGGGTTAGGGTTAGGTTTAGTGATTGGTTTTTAGGGTTAGAGTTAGGGTTAGTGTTAGGGTTAGGGTTAGGTGTTAGGTTTAATGTTAACGTTAGGGTTAGGTTTAGGGTTATGGTTAGGGGTTAGGTGTTAGGGTTAGGGGTGGGGTTAGGGTTAGGGTTACGGATAGGGGTTAGGGTTAGGGTTAGGGTTAGTTTTAAGGTTTAGAGTTTAGGGTTAGGCTTGGAGTTAGGGTTAGGATTAGTTATAGGGTTAGGGGTTAGGTGTTAGGGGTTAGTGTTAGGCTTAGGGTTAGGGTTAGGGTGTTAGGCTTAGGGTTAGGGTTAGGGTTTTTAGAATGATTAGGGTTAGGGTTTTAGGGTTAGGTTTAGGTTTAGGGTTAGGTTTAGGGTTAGCATTAGTGTTAGGATTTTAGGGTAAGGGTTAGGATTAGGGTTAGGGTTGTTAGTGGGAATAGGTTTATAGGGGTTATGGTTATGGTTAGGGTTAGGGTTAGGTTTAGGGGTTAGGGTTTAGGGTTAGGGTTAGGGTTAGTGTTAGGGTTAGATGTTAGGTTTATTGTTAGGGTTAGGGTTAGGTTTAGGGGTTAGGGCTAGGATTAGTGTTAGGGTTAGTTTAGGGGTTAGGGGTTAGGGTTAGGGGTAGGGTTAGGGTTGGGTTTACGGATGGGGGTTAGGGGTATAGGGATTAGGGTTAGGGTTAGTGTTAGGGTTAGGGTTAGGGTTAGGGTTAATTTTAGGGTTAGGCTTAGGGTTAGGGTTAGGATTAGTGTTGTTATGGGGGGTTAGTGATAGGGGGGTTAGGGTTAGGGTTGGGGTTAGGTTTAGGGTTAACTTTAGGGTTGTTAGGGGGATTAGGGTTAGGCGGGTTAGTGTTAGGGTTAGGGTTAGGGTTAGGGTTAGGGGTTAGTGTTAGGGTTACTGTTAGGGTTAGGTTTAGGGGTTAGGGCTTAGGGTTAGGTTTATGGTTGGTGTTAGGTTTACGGTTAGGTTTAAGGGTTAGGGGTTAGGGGTTAGGGTTAGGGTTAGGATTTGGGGTTAGGATTAGTGTTAGGGTTAGGTGTAGTGTTGTTATGGGGGTTAGGGTTTTGGGTTAGGGTTAGGGGGTTAGTGTTAGGGTTAGTGTTACGTTTAGGGTTAGGGGTTAGGGCTTAGGGTTAGGGTTATGGTTAGGATTAGGGTTAGGGTTAGGGTTAAGGGTTGGGGTTAGGGGTTAGGTTTAGTGTTAGGGTCAGGGGTAGGGTTAGGGTTAGGGTTCGGTGTTAGGGTTAGTGTTAGGGTTAGATGTAGGGTTGTTATGGGGGTTAGGGTTAGGGGTAGGTTTAGGGTTAGGGGGGTTAGGGTTAGGGGGTTAGGGTAGGGTTAGGGTTAGGGTTAGGGTTAGGGTTAGGGTTAGGGTTAGGGTTAAGGTTAGGGGGGTTAGGGTTAGGCGGGTGAGGGTTAGGGTTAGGGTTAGGGTTAGGGTTAGGGGCTAGGTTTAGTGTTAGGGTTACATTTAGGGTTATGGTTAGGTTTAGGTTTAGGGTTAGGGTTACGTTTAGGTTTAGGTTTAGTGTTTGTGTTAGTGTTAGGTTTAGGTTTAGGCTTAGGGTTAGGGTTAGCTTTAGGGTGTTAGGGTTAGTGTTTGTATTACGGTTAGGGTTGTTACCTTTAGGGATTAGGGTTAGGGGGGTTAGGGTTAGTGTTAGGGTTAGGGTTAGGGTTGTTAGGCGTGTCAGGTTTAGGGTTAGGGTTAGGGTTAGGGTTTGGTTTAGTGGTTAGGGGTTAGTTGTTATGGGTTAGGGTTAGGGTTGTTAGGCGTGTTAGGTTTAGGGTTAGAATTTAGGGTTAGTGTTAGGATTAAGGTTAGGATTAGTTTTAGATTTAGGGGTTAGGGGTTAGTGTTAGGGTTAGGGTTAGGTTTAGGTTTAGGGTGTTAGGGTTAGGGTTAGGGTTAGGGTTGTTAGGGGGATTAGTGTTAGGGTTTTAGGGTTAGGGTTAGGGCTAGGGTTAGGGTTAGGATTAGGGTTAGCTTTAGGTTTGTTAGGGGGATTAGGTTTAGGCGGGTTAGGGCTAGGGTTAGGGTTAGGGTTAGGTTTAGGGGTTAGAGTTTAGTGTTAGGGTTTATGTTAGGATTAGTGTTAGGTTTAGGGTTAGGGTTAGGGTTAGGATTAGAGTTGCTAGGGGTGTTAGGATTAGGGTTAGGTTTAGGGTTAGGGTGTTAGTGTTGGGGTTAGGATTAGGGTTAGGGTTAGGTTTGTTAGGGGTGTTAGGATTAGGGTTAGGGTTAGAGTTAGGGTTTAGGTTAGTGGTTAGGGGTTAGGGGTTAGGGGTTAGGGTTAGGGTTAGGGTTAGGGTTAGGATTAGGGTTAGGATTGTTAGGGGGATTAGGGTTAGGGGGATTAGGGTTAGGGTTAGGTTTAGGGGTTAGTGTTTAGGGTTAGGGTTAGGGTTAGGTTTAGGGGTATATTAGGGTTAGGGTTATGTTTAGGGTTAGGGTTAGGGTTAGGTTTATGTTTAGGGTTAGGGGAGGGTTAGGGTTAGAGTTAGGGTTAGGGTATGGTTAGTGTTAGGGTTAGGGTTAGGGTGAGGCTTAGGTTTAGGGGTAGGGTTGTTAGGGGGATTAGTGTTAGGGGGTTAGGGTTAAGGTTAGGATTAGGGTTAGGTTTAGGGGTTAGAGTTTAGGGTTAGGGTTGGCGTTAGGGTTAGGTTTAGTGTTTGCATTAGGGTAATGGTTAGGTTTAGGCCTAGGATTAGGGTTAGGGTTGTTTGGGGGGTTGGGGTTAGGATTAGGACTAGGGTTAGCGTTAGCGTTAGGGTGTTAGGGTTAGGGTTAGGATTAGGGTTAGGATTGTTACGGGGATTAGTGTTAGGGGGGTTATGGTTAGGGTTAGGGGTTACGCCTTAGGGTTAGAGTTAGGGTTAGGGTTAAGGTTAGGTGTTAGGTTTAGTGTTAAGGTTAGGGTTAGGTTTAGGGGTTAGGGCTAGGGTTAGGGTTAGGGTTAGGGTTTAGGGGTTAGGGGTAGGGGTAGGGTTAGGGTTAGGGTTACGGATAGGGGTTAGGGGTTAGGGTTAGGGGTAGGGTTAGGATTAGTGTTAGGGGTTAGGAGTTAGGGTTAGGGTTAGGTTTAAATGTTAGAGTTTGGGGT
>NC_133976.1:61269121-61440621 GCF_047716275.1 Strix uralensis
CTTAGAGTGATCTGATCCTGTCCGTATAAGTTTAAGAAGTAATGATGCCACTCACTCAGAGCTTTTGACACAAGAATGTATTCTGTTCTTCAAAATGTTGGTTTTCCCAAGGATTATATTTACAATGATCTGAGAATGCATTACAGGCATCAACAGAAAAAGTTAGGCAATCATAATGGTTAACAATGGATATGAGTTTATTCAAATCATAATGAACATTTGAGGAATGTATAGTTCAGCCATTGCAGGAAATGGCAATTCCAGAGAAATTTGATTTCCCAAGTCTTATAGTCACAGCCCAGGACTACACTTGACTGTAGGAGGAGACTAGTATCAGAAAGATGCCAGTGATTCTAGAACTCATTTGTAGTTGTGCCAGTTTTGATTAAAAGCTGTTGGAAATCAAAGAGTCTTTGGCAAAGTTAAATGTGTGAATCAGCATTAAATCAGTATGAGATTCCACAAATGAACCTTCAAGCAGTGTGCATAACTTTTGTCTTCATCCTTTCTAGTGAAACCTCTTCTTTTACTTCTTTTCCTCAGGCTCCAGTTCTCCCTGCTGCACTCCACTCTTGGCTTCTCTGAGGTAAGTTGATGGTTTCAGTGCCTAAGAAAGGTAGCTGAGCCCTTCAGAGATAAAAGAAATTCATCTGAACTTGTTGCTGGACCATTGTTGGTCTGTCTCAGGGATATCATCTGCCACCACTCTTTCTGCTTAGAAATAGTATATTCTCTGCTTTTCTCTTTCTTTCCAGTAAGAGGAAATATACCTCTTGGAGTGTTGGGTTTTTTTCCTCATCAGGGGCTCCAAATGTTATAGATTTATTACCATGTAACATTAATTGAAACAAAGAGAAATGTCTGTCTGGGTCTGCATGACCTAGCAAGCCATCATAGTTGATTCTGTTCACTTCTGTATCCAGCAGCACAAAAGCAGGGATGGGGCTAACACTTCTTCTAGCTGCTTCTGACAGCCAGCCTGAATTCACAGCTGGATTGAGTAGGCGTAGCAGTTGGAGTGAACACGAAGTCAGGCTTAAGCTCAGTTCCATTATCTTGAATCACTTCAACCAAATATCATAAAAAGGGGAGTCAAAAACAGGGAATAAAAGAAACACCATGCCACTGTTTAGATCATTCACTGTAGACTGAGAAATGGTCAGTGTGACTCTTCAGCAGCTCAGCCCAAGCTACATCTTTACATGAAGGGAGGAGGACACTAACCCATTTATCCTTCATGTGCTTTAGAAATGGCTTCTAAGACATTTTGCTCCATAACCTTCTCAGGGACTGAGGTGAGACTGACTTCTCTGGATCATCCTCCTTGACCTTGTTGAAGACAGGTGTGATGCCTGCCTTTTTCCAGTCATGAGGAACCTTTCTTAAGGCCCATGACTTTTTGAAGGTGATAGACAGCAGCTTCACAATGAGATCAGCCAGGCAGAACTTTCAGCATCTCCAGATGCATCCTGTCTGGTCCCATGGATTTGTGTATGTCCGAGTGGGTTAAGTGATCCTGAACTCTGTCTTCCTCTGCTGTGGGTGATGCCTCACTCCCACAGACTCTGCTAGGAGCATAGCAACCCAAGAGGCCAGAGGACAAGTCTTGCTAGTAAAAATGGCCTTTTCTATGCCTCTTGTCACTAGTCCACCGGCCCACTGAGCAATCAGCCCTCATTCTTCTTAGCCTTCCTTTTGCTACTGATGTACTTACAGAAACCTTTCCTGTTGCCCTTCACCTCCCAAACTAATTTAAGCTCCAACTGAACTTTGGCTTTCCTGACTTCATTCCTACATGTGCAAGGAATATCTTTGTGTTCCTTCCAAGTAGCTGGTCTCAGTTTCCATCTTCTGTATGCTTCCTTTTTGTGTTCTGAGTTCACTCAAGAGCTCCATGTTCATTCATGCTGGCCTTCTGCCATAGTTGCTCAATTGTCTGAACATTGTAATTGATCATTCTTATGCTCTGAGGTGGCTGCTCTTGAAGATTAGCCAGCTCTTCTGGGCCTCTAGTCTCCAGGGCAATTTCCCACAGATCCTGACAAGCAGGTCCCTGAAAGGTGCTCATATGAAGTCTATGTCTGTAATTCTGTTCTTTGTCTTGCTTGTTCCTCCCAGGATCTGAAATTCCACAGTCTCATGCTCACTGCAGCCAAGGCTCCCCTTGGCCTTTACAACACCCGGCAGTTCTTCCTTGCATGTGAGTAGCTGCAGCTCTTCAAGGGTATCATTTACCAAATAATTCTGTACCTCTCATATTTGTAAAATGGAGCTGGAAGATTTCTTTGTCTTATGTCAGTGTCACCAGAGATATCCAACCAGGAGATATTAAAAGTGTATGGAAAGGAAAACTAGTCTACAAATGCCAAAATACAGAAAGTTCAGCTCCAACTCAGGACAGAAATGTGGCTTGCATTTGACTTTTAGCTGAATCAGTTTATTTATCTAGCTGGCTGCCTCAGTTTTTTACTAAAAAAAGCATCCTGAAACCAAACAGCAGTAAATCACAGCAGGGCTTCCAATTCATTGTATTGTGTGGTAGGTGAAAAGTGACCAGAAAAAGAATGGAAGAAGAAAAACTCAAAAGAAATGGAGGTTTTTAAATAGTTTGGTGTGCCTCATTGATAACACTTTAGGCACTTTCTTCTACCTATTTGGGGGAGAATTCATGAGATGGGGAAAAAGAGAACTAAAGCCTTGGTGCCCATCTCTTCTCACTTCCAATGGAACACATGCTCTGGGGCCAACTGACCAAGTCCCATGGCTAGATGGGCCTTTTCAAACCAGAGCCATGGCTTAGCATGACACTGCCCCTTAAGCCCTAGTCCTCTGGCTGTTGTTCACAAACAAAGCAATTGTTTCTCCTAAGACTAAAGAGGATGCTGTGTACACAAACAGTTCCCCTGTATCATCCTATACTTACTTACTGGTCAATATACCATTTTTGATCTGGTATTGTTTCCCAATTGACAGAACAATGGAAATGATGCATGTCCTTCAGTGTGCCACAGACTAGAGTGCATGGAGAAAGGGTAGAATTGGGGAGGCAGAGAAATGGGGAGGTGGGAAAAGGGGACTTCTAGAGCACTGAGCCAGAGGCAACAACTGGATTCATGCAAAGCCAAAGTGATCTGCAGAGATGCAGCAACAAGTCTCCCTTGATTGCCATACTGATAAGCTCATTGGGTTTCTTCTATTTTGGGTAAAAAGGATCGCAATCCATATCTCCTTTAGCATATAGACTGAAGCAAATGCTTGCTGGCTCAACAGATAAATTGAAATAAAAAATTCCTTTTAGAGGCTCTTTGTAAAACCTTGAAAGGGGAAAAGTTTGAGTGTAGAAACTATTTATAGCGTATTTGTATGTGCTATCTGAATGTGTCTGCAAGCAGATATTTGGCTTTTACTGCTATATTTGTAGAAAGAAATGATGAAACTGTTCTGGAAGCCTTAGTGTGTCTGTGTTAACTTTTGCTGAAAGTTTTATCTAAACTGGGTGGTACTCCATTAGAAGAACCACAAAATGTTAAAATGATGAGGATAAACTGAGATAGTTTTCAGACAATTCAGTTTGTAAATCTTGGATATCTACATGGATGGTAACAGTGGAGCTTTTCCCTTGCTTTGAAGGAACTGCAGAACTTCTGCAAAAAATTTGAAGGAGAGGTTTATGTAACTGAGGGTGTGATTTTTATTCCTCCTCAGTTGCCAGAGATACAAATAATTAAATTATTATGCATGTGACTCCTTGTGGTGAATGTTAAATCTGTGTAAAGTATGAGTATCTATTGACTGACAAACAAATGTCTCTACCCTTTTCTATTCATGGATTGCACAATGAAGTGACTCAGTTTGTCCAGCAAGTGCTCCATGCCTGAGGGAATTTGCTTGGTTTACATGCAAGCTAATTGATTAAATCACCTCTTTGACAAGCCAAGTAGTACTGATTAGCTAAAGTACTGGTTAACTGGATAAGCAAGAAGAAGAAATAGAAAATATTGACTACAAGCACTTGATACTATATATTTGCACCATATATATATACTATAATGTAAATACTATATAATTTATGGTTTTCTGTAGCCTGAGTAATTTCAGAACAGATGGGCCTAGACAGTTTTTTTCCATCTGTTCTTCCTATCAATGGCACATTCATGTATTTGTTTCACAATGCAGACATGGCTATGAGTATCAGTCCTCTCAGGTCCACCTGAAAAGTCAGTGCTGAAATGGTATGCCACAAAGGCAGCATATCACCCCAAGCTCAGCATCCTAGCACCTGAGCACCCCCATCCAACAGTTTACACTGCCCTCTGCTTAGTCCTTAAATGAAATCAGAGTGACAGATTTAACCTGGGACACCCAAAATCATTTGGGACGATTACCAGAGAGGCCACTCCCTGTGTGATACTGCTGAAGGTGGTGGCAATTGGCTCTCTTCAAGCTCACAGCTCTTTCCTTTAAAAGACGGGATTGTGGCTGCAGTGGGTTTTCCCTGCGGCATCCTTAGCCCTGTCTGTGGTCTAGTACAGCAAGGGTCTTCTCTTTGGAGGAGAGGTATGGTAACAAACATGTTGTGATTATTCTTTGTTGTAGAGTGGCTTTGCTGGGAAGAGATAGATGTAGCTAAATCTTGCTGAACTTTGAGATTTTAAATTATGAGAACTATGTCAATGACATTTTCCTTCCAGTACTTTGTTTTGGTTCTTTCTTGATGTTGACACCTTCTTGGTGTGTTTCTTTCACTTCTCAATTTCTGTCAGTTAAAATTAAAAAGAAAGTATTAGTCTTACTAAAAGGCAAAGGTGTTCTGTGGGTTTACTGGAAACTGTTGCACAAAAATTGTCAATGTCACCTCATAACTTTGCAGTTTGCTTAAATTGTGATTGTGACTGAAAATATTTTAGAGGTTTGAGGTATATTGTTACATCTGATAACGAAACAGCTAGTGAAAGGTGCAGCAACATCAAAACAATTTTTCAGGTATTGGGAGAGAGGCAATTGTCTGTTTCTAGATGGTTTCATATCGGCTCTCCAACAGTCCTGTGGTAACTAAAGACATTTTTTACATAAACATAATGCTAGAAAAGACACTTTCATGTATTTTCAGCTGTCTGCACTGCAGTGTAGTAGCTGGCAATAAGAAAAACCGTAATAATGTGACATGTTTGCCATTCACACTGTCAACCTCAGATGACAGATAACTCCAGATAGGACTGTTCCCAGCTTTGAGTGGAAAAAACCAAAACCATTCTCTGATTTTGTCCAGTTTGGTTTTAATATTCTCCATTAAGGTGGCTTTTCCCACTCTCCTCGGGAGACCTTGCTGGCAGCAACAGCTTCTGACTTTCACACTACATGCAGACTGTGGTTCATACAGTGTAGCTCCATCTCAATTTAAATCCATTTACAGAAGTCCCTGGGATGGGAATTTGCTTCACTCATTCACTACCCTTATGGTAAATCCTGTAGCACCACTGAGGACTGTTGTGTGACATGCATGAGAAGGTAGGGAGACCCAAGTGATCATCCACTGCATAGCTGGTCAGTGGTGCCATCCATAGCTTTTCTTTATTGTGGGCTTCTGCTTGGTTTGGGTTTTTTGGGGGGAGGATGTGTGTGATGTTATTTTTTTTCATGCTGTCAAAGAGAGTGACAGGTCTTGCTCACAGTATTATAGAAAAGCTGACATTAGCAGTACTTACTGTCAGAAAGTAAATTGTCTCTGGTTAACAAGTTACTTGTTGGTGTCATCCAGAAGATGGGTGTCTTTCAGAAGGCATCTGTGTCTTTAGGAGCAAGTTCTCTATGTGAAGAATGACCACACAGTGTGTGGTCCCCATTAATTGAAGGATCACCCCACAATCATCCAGTGATTGATCACCACTGGCACAAAATATACATATAACTGTTATAGGTTCAGCTTACCTACCTTGACCCACCTCAGAGTTAGACATTGAATCCTGTAGTTACAGAAGGAAGATGAGCACTTCCCGAAGGGCAATTTGTTTTAAGATAGGTGGGATGTATCCTTCTCCGCTATAAATATGACTGTCCTGGATGAGACATAACTTTTCAATGGCTCTAATTAAACAAAAACAGCCCCAGTCAAGTATATTGGGGAAAGGCAACCTTCTGTGAATGATAAATGATTTTTTTTTTTTTTATCCTGGACGTTAAGTTACTGTCCCAGGCTATGAGTATCCCCTTAAAATTTTCTGAAAGGACATGATAAAATAGTGGAGTTCATTGCTGATGAGCCCAAACAAGTTAAAGGACACAAGAGACTAGCAATAATATGTAAGTTATTAGTAAAGGCACTTACGTTGCCTTTAATATTTTGTTCTTATAAAATACTTTGAACACTGGTCCCTATCTGTGAATGGAAATCTAGGCTATGGTTCTTCATAGGCAAAAAAGTGGTTTAATGGGAATGAAAAAAGCAAAAATAAACATCCATGGGACCATGAAGTTTGCAAGGAGTTTTTTGATAAAACTTAACACATTTATTTACATGCAGACTAGGGGATACAAAAACATTGTCTGCTGGCAAAAAAATATTTTCTTTTTTGACTGTTGGGAGGGAACATAAAAGGTTTCTCAAAGTTGTGGTTAAGATCTTAGTAAGTGGTTTCTGAAGTGGGGGTATCTATGCCTATAACTAAATGAGCTGATCAGGTTTTCCAGAGTGCTCTCACCCAGTGATGACTGTTGAATCACCAGGAGGCACTGAGAGCTCCATACATTTTGGGAAAAATAAGCTACTTACTTCACTAACTAGAGGAAAAAAAAAGCCTAAAAAATTCAGTGCCACTTCCCTTTCAACAGGGTTTGTCCAGGAGGATGTATCCTAAGTGCTTTTTCCACTCCCTATGACAGTGAATATAGGCTGACTCTTCTCCTCTACCCCAAGGAGTTCTATTTTCTCTAACAGTCTGTGCAGAACAAGTCCTCTCTTCCACAGTTGCTGGGCTTTCCACTTCGTCCATTCTGGAGGGAAAGCTGGTGTTAGAACAGCTCACTCCAGGGAGGGAAAAAGGAGTACAGCCACTGTGTGACATAGCATGAACTTCTACTATCATTATAAATATTTATTAACAGGTCCTGTAAAAAAAACCAGGAAAATGGTGAAGATTTGCTATTGAGGATCACTCAGAAGGGATTGGAATATGGTATGTGTGATGTTTTCAGGATCTGGTGGTGGTATTGCATTGAATCCTGGTATTACAGACATCCTGGGAAGCAAAAGCAGTGGAAGAAAATGACGTGATCACAGGCTATAAAAAAAAGGAAAGTTTAAGAGCACAATATAGCAGATACAGTAAGCTGCTTGACAGCATTGTACATCATATCAAGGTTCATTTGATTTCAGATATTGAATCAGTAAGTTCAACTCTTGCCATGACTAGGAGTGAGATCTGGAATAGCACTGCTGGGTCTCTTCTTTCTGACGCTGTGTCCATACTATCTCCTAAGCCAGAAGCACATAACTAACCTCCCAGGCAGTATCAAAGGGAACTGAACTGATCAATGTCTTCCTATAGCCAAGGAGGTTGGGATGGAAATCCTGAAGCAGAATATGGAGAAGGAGCATTTCCCTGATTTGAGTGGCTATGAGAAATTTGGGCTTGGTAATGTCAAATACAACATCTCAAGGTAAGTATTCTCTCTGGGGGCTATTTATGTTTGACTGAAATTTGAATCTTGTTTTGTGTTCACCCTGTCTTTGAAATACAAACTTTTTCTTTTCTACCCCTTATCTCCCTCATGCTCTAGAATACATGTCACTGCTGTTGAACTCCCCAGTGCTTCCATCTCCCTCATACCTGGGACTGGGATAAAACTGGTGATTCGAAATGCTTCTTTAACCATCAATATGAACTGGAACATAAGGACCTGGATGTTGTACGTACAGCCTCATGTGTCCTGGGATTTTTCTTGATGGAGAATATAAAGATAAGAATGCAAAGTTTTTAGTATTTTTTGTGACCTTTTCATGGCAAAGGTGCTCTCTAACAGCTAGTAGCAGTAACACAGGAGGACAGATTGGTCTTTCTCAACAGGTCTGCTGGTGGGAGACAACCCCTGCCCCCTCAGCCATGAGCACTGATAAAGAATCCATGGTTGAGAAGCCCATCTACAAATAGTAAAGGATTGATGCTCTAGCTGAATGCTGTCCTTGTACAGCCTGCGAGCTAATAACACATTTAGAAAAATTGTAGTATGGTGAATCACAGTCCAGCAAAATAAACCCTCACAGTGTAGCTACACTGTTAGAAACCCTGTGCTATGCCTCCAAGAGATACAGTTCAAAAGCTGATGGAAAATAGACAAGCAAATACCAATATCCTTAGAGCAGTCTCCACACCTTCCTAGTCCAAGGCTGTTTCAGAGGAAAGAAATCCCTTCTCCTCTTCCCCACAACTGACATTACCCATATTGCTAAATTGACTGAATTACAACAGTCTCTGATGTGCACTTCTGAGCTTCTGCTGTCAGGAGCAGCAGGGATGGCCACTTGCAAGGGGAGGGGACCCGGGAGCTGAGGGTTATGGCATGGCAGGGGGCAGTGCCCTCACTGGTAAGTACCAAAGACAGGCATGCAGAGCAGGTTAGTGGCAGTGACCAGGAACAGCCACCAGTCCAGGCTGCCAGGCAAGTCCATAGAGAAGAGGCAGGTCTGGGGCAAAGCCAGGACGTCCAGCCAGCAGAGCACTGTCAAGATTAACTAGGTACAAGGTCACCTATAGATATACCTACAACATAGTTTGAGCAAAGGCCTGAGCACCAATGCAGTTCATAAACCAAGGATAGAGACCCCCAATGAGGCTTTTAACAGCTCTGTCTCACAACCAAGTTATGAACAACTTGATCCAAAATAACACAGCTTCACCATACTGGAGCTGGTCTTGGGAGGGGTGGGGAAGAGGGCACTATGCCCATTGGGGCACTCTGGGCCCTGACATGTGACAGACACCAATAGATTAGATCCCAATACAGCTCTCTTGCCCTATCTTATATCAAGTATATCCCAGTTCCCTCTGCTGTGGGTACAGGTCTGGTAACTGGAACAAAATACTTTACAATAGGGAATTATCTACTTTCCCAAATTCATCATTTTCCAAAACTCCAAGCTGGAAATCTGGGTAGAATACTTGATTCTTTGCAGACATTAGAACCTATTTTCATTATAATCAAAGCAATAAAAAGTATTCAGATAAACAGCTTCATCTTCAGGGAACAGAAATGAGTCCATTTAAGAATTAATTGAGCCTTGAACATTAATTAAGAACAGCTTTTTTCAGTTATTTCTTTATTTTACTTTATACAGCAAAGACAGTGGAAGAAGCACAGCGTACATTTCAAAGGTGTTTGTTACTGCACTCTTTTCAACATCCCTGGATAATATGAATCATACATCAATATCATTTACCAGCTGCCAGACAACTTCTGGTGATATAGACATCAAGTTGAATGGAAAAAGTGGGTAAGTGGAAAAGATCTGTATGTACTCTGGGAGAAAAATAATTCTCAGTGAATGGCACAAAGACAACTTCACAAAATAGGGCACTGATTTTGGCATCTACAGGCACCACAAGTGAGAATCGGGGCCCTAATCCAGTGTTATGGTGGCCAAATTTGACCATTGTCCTTGTGCACACTGTCCCTTGAGTAGAAGATAAACACAGCAGTTCTGGTCAGATCAAACAATCCCTTGTGCATCTTCAGCACTCAGTTCTTTCCAAATACTGCTCTACTCTTCAGCTCTAGGTAGAAGTTACTTTCTTGTACTGTGCTTTAAGTACTTCTAGTCACAGTGCTATCAAAACTGAACAGAACCAGACCGCTATCTGTTGTGCCTCTAGTTACAACCCAGTGCAACACTATTTCATTGTTTTCTTGTACTTCTCCCACTGTCTGAATACAACCCTTGTCACCTGGTTTTAGGTTTGGGGTTTTGTTTGTTTGCTTGTTTTCACTTGTATTGGAAGTTCCTAGGGTAGAGACTACTTATTTATTCTCTGGTTGTACATATGTGATGGTGGTAAAATGAAGAATTCCTTATTCATAAAGATGAATCTACCCAGGCTAATTGCCAAGATGCCTAGTGGTGAAATTATCTCCTTTTAGATGGTGGGTCTCTGATAGTTGTTACATTTCAGAAAGCTCCCTTGTGTACTAGAATATCACCCTCAGAGGCCATTAAATTCATGTTCTGCAGAGATAGCTGATTTCCTATTAATGACTGTAGCACTCAACCCATTAATTGCTTTCTTCCTTTCCTCTAGCTTCCTGCATAACTTCTTTATCAAGTATCTGAAGAAACCCATTCACAGGAGCTTGGTCACTAATGTAAGCCTTTCAAATTGTGTCGGGGAGGGGTTTAAGGAATATGACTTTCACAGGTCAGTATTGTGAACTTGGCAAAGGAAGAACTAGAAAAATAATATAGTCCTATTCTGGTCTAATCAGCAGAGTCTCCATTTTGCCAGCCAGAAATGCTTCCAGATAAAGGGCCAAGTTCATGGCCTAGATATTGATGAGCCCACAGCTAGGTTCAACCAAGGCAGCAGTAGGGCTGGAAAATGTAATTCCCCATTCCAGTGCAGAATAAGTCTCTGTACCTACAGGCATCCTGGGTTTGGGGTAATTTTTATACTCAGCAGACAAAACATACATTGGGTGATGCATAGAGATGTTGTACTACATCACCTGATAGTATGACATAAACTTCACCATATCAGAGGTACGTAGTTCTGATGACAACCTGTCCAGGGCCTCTGAGAGGAGACAGAGCCTGAGATGGCTGTGATTCTGCCCCAGGACAAAGATCTCCTGTGAGACCAATGTGAGATCTCTGCCTCCTTGTACTACTAAGGCTGTGGTTTTGTCATCCCCATCAGGCTGCCTTTGACAACTTCTCACTTCCCTGCCTAAAGGCAGCTCTGACATAGGATGTGCTTACATTACACCAAGCAGAAACCTTGGGGGAGCCAGTTAACTGAAGAAAAGCTAGTTTAGGCGTTCTAACAACCAGAATGTTGCAATGTGTGTCACATAAGCAGAAAGATTTGCTAGCACACAGGTAAGGGGTGCTTACAGATCCATGCTAATCAGGCCATAACTTGAGTGTGCTTTTATACAGTCATGTCCCAACATCAGATCTGGAATCCAACTGATAAATGAGGACCTCCAATCACTGAATAGTGAGTCACTAGTGATATCTTTTCCTTCTGCTTTCTCCCTCCTGTTGAGTGAAATTCTGCAACTTCCTTAACAGCAGCTGGTCAGTGAAGCCTCCAGAAGCAGATCTTTGTGCTCCCTTGCTTACAGGACCACAGTTAAATAAAGGGAGTGGTCCTTGGACAGAAAAGGATATTTATTAGAAGCCAAGGACTTGGGAGCGACTTATAACTTGCAAATGTGGCAGTGTGCACTTCAGAAATGCCACTTAAGAGGCCATGCAGCACTGATGCTAAGGCAGTTTTCCCTTCCCTCCCATGCTCTGAGTTCTCCTGCACACATAACACTTTACAAGCCTGCCCTCCTAGCCTGCCTGGAAATTTAAGTTTTACTTACCTATTTATCAGACTTGCCAAAGGCAAAATGAAAAAGGTCCTTTATGAAAAAGCTTTTCAATTAACCATTTTGGGTTAGATTTGCAGGTGTTTAAGACACCCAAAGTGTTGGGCAGATACCATGTGCAAAACACAAGTACCTAAGCAGATCAGGCACCCACCCTTCTGGGAGAGTATTTGTTAGAGGCACTCTGGATGCTCTCAGAAATGGTTGACAAGAAATCGCAACACATCCTTATGCCCTGAAGCACTGATCTGACCATTTCCTTTTTTTGGTTAGACCAAATTTACTTGTCCACAATTAGAAAACACTAGACAAACTAAAGAAGTCATGATGTTTCTACTGGCACCTTTAAAGCACCATAGGTCAGAATGCATATTAGGAGGTCCCTGCTTATGTTTTTCACTACTCTTTGGAACAACTTGTGTCATTCTCCTTCAGGAACTGACTTAGTTTTAAGTATACATAAAATTCTTTCCATGCTTTTTGTAATATTGGGTATTTCGCCTTATCTACCACCCTTACAGTCCTAATGCCGATTGATGATTTGGCTGAGGTAGACTACACCTTAAATAGCTTGCCAGCAGTATTCCAACCATTCATTGACCTGGACTTAAAGGTAATTGCCTGTAGTGCTATTTGCCAAGATTTCTGTGGGTTTTATTATTGTATGATCCACTTTCTAGGATGAACATGATTGCTGTTCTGAACATTAAGACTCAGTATCTGAGAAGACAGACATTTCAAAGCACTATTGTATTTGTTATTGTAATAATTTTTAACAATCCTGTTGTAAAATTAATTATTTAAAAGCCACATCCTTTTTTAATTGCTGTTGAGTTGGTTATAGCAAATAGAGCAGTAAAAGTTGACTAAGAAACTTAGAAGAAAAAAGAAGAAGGGAAAGGAGAGAAAAAAGGTATTCAACTTCATCCTTCTCTCGCTGTTAATAACTGAGACTTCTTCAGTCAGTCAGCAGAAGATTTCTACACATTGCACTACCTAGATGCGTCTGCTGTCAGATGAGAGAGGAAAAGAAAGAGCAAGACTATAGGAGCAAGAATTAAGCCTCTGGCACCTTGAAGACCCTTGAAAAAGCATGGGAGCCCCAGGAGTACTGCTGAGTTTGAAGGCCTGAAAGTTTCTTTCAAATAAAGGAAAAAAAAATCTCCTTATATATTGAAACTAAAATCAGACTAGTTCCTAATTCTAGAATGACTTGATTGTCATTCTGTGTAAGGTGATTTGGTTGAGGATAGTTATCATCATAGTATCTAAGATCCTTAATTAAGTTTAAGATGCCTTGTGCTAGGTGCTCTACAAAGGGTGAACAAAATGACAGTCTTGTCACAAAGATCTTCTAAATTAACAAGTATTAACAAGAGGCAACAGGGAAATAAGAGGTGGAAACACAAAGGAACAAAAAGCTATTATCTATCAGTATGGCAGACACTGATCTCATCACACCAGCTCTGCAGCTGCTGTCAAGCTCTTCTGGGTATTGTAGCAACTAGATTTTAAGCAGGGACTTGAGGTGGACTAAAGAGGTAACGTCATGGCTGTTTACAAGAGCTACTCTGCCACATAAGATGCAACATGGGGGAAAATACAAAGCAAGTAACTCTTAAATCCAGCAAGTGAGGGTTGAATGGGAAGGTCATGGGTAAAGTGACTCACCACTTTGGAAGTGTTTTGATAGTCCTTAAAAGGCAACATAAATTCAGAGGTAGATGGGGAGGACTTGAGAAAGTAAAGACACACAGAATACATTTGAGATCAAACAGAAAGGGGGAACTAATAAAAGGGATATGAAAAATTCTTAACCTCTGAGTGACTTCATCACTTTAAATCAGTTTTACCTTTTTGTTTAATCTGGAGGCATTTGGGAGTATTAGATCTGTAAATCTTGGCTAATATTGTGGGTTGTGCAAAATATAGGTGTTTTTAGGATTGTCTGATATAACTTTCCTTTCCCTCATAGGCATTATTTTGTCTGCACAAGTTACCAATTTGCTTCTGGGTAGAATAAGGTGCTGATCTTGACCTAGAAAGACATCTGCATTTAGAGATCAATTTTGTAATTGGATAGCTCTAGGCAGCAGTTCTCAGATTTAAATTCCTGGAGATGGGGAAAGAAGAAAGTAAGGCTCTTCAATAAGGAGGACCCTTAGTCATGCTCTTTATGCCATATGTAGATCTTTAATTTAGAGGCTTTGTTTTCTGAGGTGGCAGACTGTCTTCAGTAGGTGATGAGTGTCTCAGAAGACAGATCTTGGGTGTTGTCTGTGAAGATGTCCAGTCTCTGGAACTTGTGTTCACCACCTACTTGAAAGCACCAAGTCCTCAGTCTACAGGTCTACAAAGCCTATGTAGTCATACACCAAATGAATAGCTTAAGCGAAGAAAGGGAAAGTAGCATTAATTGTCTGCAGTCACGTTAAAGTCATATTTTGAGTCTGATTTTTATCTCTGACAATAACTTTCAGGGGATAGTCTATCCAGCTGGAAAGTATACTGGCCTTCCCTATGTGGCAGCTCCCTTCACTATCCCAAACCAAAGCAACTCCATGCTCTACCTTGCCTTCTCTGAGTATTTCTTTCAGACCTTCTCATTTGCTTACTACACTGCAGGGGCCTTCAACATCACCATTGCAGAAGAGGTGAGTAGAACACAGAGGAATGGGGTCAGAGTGGTTCAGGTCATCCAAGATTGGGGCTTTGACTACCAGTTGTCAGTACGTGACCGTATAAAGCTGCTAATTGGCCTGCAAAGTCCTGAGACAGTAGATCATAAATACTAGGGTTTTGTTATGTTCTTTTATTTATGCTTTATATAGATGCCTCAGGTCACAGCCAGGGGTATTAAATACTGGCAACTTTGCTACAAAAAGGGAGGTTTTTGTAGACCTCAGACGTAGACTTTTCTGACATGAACAAAGGATCTACTCTGGGTAATTTAGCAGCCTCAGTGGCTGTTTTCTGAGGGGTCTTTACAGACTGAAAGTACTACAGGGGTCATAGAAGCAAAGCATATGTCTAAGTACAGTAGCTGTGGCTTAGAGGCTGGCAGACTTGACTAGCCTGTCTCCAGGAGGTTCAGTAAATCCCAAAACCTATAGATTGCAGCCTAAACTATAATGATATTAAGCATTTTCTTCCCCAGGAAGTATTTTGGCATATATTATTGGGAACCAACTTTAGGTATACTTAGTCCCTTAAGAATGTTTCTGAGAACAAAAGGTATGGAATCAAACATATCAAACATTCATTGAAATTACAGTAGTAATGCATTTAAACTAAAATTGACATTGAAGGTCAAATCTGGTAAACTCTTTTATCCTTTTTTTCTTTCTTTCTCCAGACTTGCAGCTATTTTAATATAAGCACAGAGATATTTGGCAGTATCATCCCTGAGGTGAGTGTCATTACTTCCACAAACTCTTAGAAAACTGCCTGCTGAGGCTGGATGAAATCAAACTCATGGTTCGAAGAACTTCACATCCTTGATTGCTTCCCAGATGATATTAAGTTCCTCTCTCCCTCAGAAATCTAAGGATGCTCCAAGGGCAATCATCATGTGGTCTCCTCTGTAAAATGCCATGAGCATTGATGCTAATATTCCAGCCCCTCTATTCTAAGTTATGAACTTGGTGAGCCTACTTGCTCTTCAGGCAATGCACAGAGTGAGGCTCTTCTGAGGACAGTCCAGAGAAGGAACCTGTCTCATGAGATGTGTGAATCTCAAAGGTAATGACTCCTGAGCTCTTTTATTGTGTGACTTAAATGTCACATTCATGATCCATTCCTTTCCTATGTTCACAAACAAGTATTTAATTTCTCTCAAAGTGATATAGAAGAAATCATATTCCTAGAGTGGAAGGAACTTTCCACTGCATTCCTAATGTGGCCAAGACTGTTAATTTATCACCACACAAAACTTCTACTTCCTGCTTGCTTGAAAGAATCTTATCTTAGCAGCTGTCCTTAACCTCATCTTAAGGAATTACTCCAAAATGATTGCTTCAAGAATGAGAAAATGCAGTATTCTCATCTGTTCTACAATAAAAGCATTTTTCTGTCTTTTTTTTTTTTTTTGTCTTGGAACCTTACAAGTAGCCAAATATTCAGTTACACCCTATCCAGTGGTGTTGAAGTTAATGGCCACTGAAATACCTATCATCAGCTTAGAGCAAGATTCCTTCACAATAGAGATTCAGGGGTCCATGGAGGTGTTTGCTGTTCTGCCAGACTCAACCACCCAGTTGTTGTTCACAATAAACACAGTAAGTACAACAAACAAGGTGATGTTTAACTCGGGGTTAAATACGTTTGTTCATTGCTTCTGTTAAAACTCTGTACAAGAAACAAAGTGCCAGATTTCTAGTACTTAACTATGCAGATTCCCGTTAGTCACAGGTGGTGCCTATGTGGCCTCACTTAACCTATAAGACATTTCTATAGCAAAGAATATTTTTCTATAGATGGACAAAAATCCAAGCATATAGTGACTGATTAACCAAGGTATTGTTCTCTGGAATGACAATTCTGCAGGCATGAGTCATGCCTCTTGGCAACTTGTTCGTTTAACTGAAAATGTCTTCGATCAGTGAAATCTATTACCCACATTTTGGCTCTTGTCAGTGCCATTCAGATAAGCAGACCTTTACTCTGTGCAGCCCTGCATGGACCATGGGCTAGGGAGAAAGTTGCATCTAAATGAAACAGCTTCTGTACATAACTGGGAAGGTGGTATTTCTGTATTTGTGACTAATTCACCACAAGGGTCCTGGTTTTTTGTGTCTGATAACCAATGGTTTCTTTCTTCTGCGGGCAGCCAACACCAGCATTGCTCTGAATATATTTGACCAGAAATTGATGGGCTCACTATGTTTGAACAGGTAATTCAACCTGGGACAGAAAGGATTTCCAGCCATCTGGACGTGCTGGCAATCCAAACATTAGCAGTTTAGGCACATGATCAGATAACCATAATTTAATGAATGTGTTTCCCTGGTGAGTTCATGTGCACTAGATTCTCTGATTCTCTGTGTGGCTGTACTTGTACAGTTTAGAGAAGTCAGGAAGCTTCTCTGTGACAACTGCTGCAGTCCCCAAGGGAGTGCCCACCAGCTGTGGATTGCTGCAGGGCAGTGGTCTCATTGGAATTCTCTGCTCCTGACATCAACTCTCCCCTCTGAGCTAGATAAATGAAGTGTGCAGGACAGTTATGACGACCATAAATCATCTGAGAGCTTCCCTCATCCCCTTCCAGCTGGCAACATGCAACTGCTTTCTAGCCCCCTAGGGAAGTAGGGAAGTGTGGAGGGGTCCAGGACATAGTAAAGAATCTGGACCCCTGCAGTTCCCCTGCACTGATATTCTCATAGCAGAGATTCACCAGCTAAGGCACTGGAACTCCCAAGTGTCAGAAAGCTGGAGACCAGAGGCCTGGGCATTTAGACATCTAAAATACCATGTTTTATAGAGAGAAGCTCTGTATACCAGGACCTCACAGTTGGGAACTGGGACCCTGATTTCACAAAAGTCCCTTGGGAAAACAGTTATAGAGTTCAGAATATGCAAAGTTCATCAGGGCATAAAGATATTAAGAATTTAAGGACGATAGTGCTACTAGCATCTTGTGCAGCAACATTCAGAGAGAAAAATCTAGAGTGTGCTGGGATGCTGGTTCTGTGGAAACTCAGAAATCATGTTTTCAATACTTGTTTGGATATTTGAATATGTACTGAGTAAGTATTTGAATTTGGAAACAGAGACATTAGCAACACAGCCATCAGCAGCATTATCATATGATGAACAGAATTTTTCTTCCCAGCCTGGTAAGGCTCACATCAGAGCATTATGCAGATGTACCAGGATCCTTGCAAAATATCTGAGAGCCTGTAAGTCCTTCATGCTAGCCCTGGTAAAGTCAATTGTCAGTAGGATTTCCAAAATACAGCACAGAGGGAGAAGTGCACTCATAATGCTGGCTACTTCTTCTAGCATACTCCTTTGCATGCATGCTCAGCAAAGCCCTAAGAAAACCACCTCTTTCTCTGAGGCAGTATGCACTGTGTAAAATATATCCATTCTAATCTCTTTACAGATGTTTCTTAAGGCCTGAAGCAGTGACTGCATATGACTAGAAAAATGTGTGTTTATCCTTTCTAGTGACTCATCTTGTTTCATTTCTTTCTCTCAGGCTCCAGTTCTCCCTAGCCCACTCCAATGTTGGCTTTTTTGAGGTAAGCAGATAGTTTAAGCACATAGAAAATGCAAACCAGGAATATTAGTGATATCAAGGCTAAAGAGTAAGCAGTTAAGTCTTATTTTCATTTCTGAATCGTTTGGTTTCATTCCTGGGTGGTTCTTTTCCTGTCTTCTGGCAGCCACCTCTCTGTTGTGGACTTAAAAGTATATTCTTTGGGGAAAGTTAGTGCTCTGAAAATGAGATATTCTGTAGTTTCCCTGACTGGTGTATCATATCTGTAAGCAGAGAGAGATCTTGAATCATAACAGTGATTCACATTCTGCACAGCAGTAATCTGAACTGTAGCCGCACATGGAGCAGCGTGCTGTCTAAGGGATCACATGCATGACTGCAACAGAGGTACTCCATGTTGTGACTGGTGCTCATCACAGATGCTTGGAATTACAGCAGGGAATAGGAGCCAAAATACTGGTCTCAGGTGCCTGAAATAGTGCAGTTGTAGGCTTACAGGGGAAAACCCTGCCTCTGCAGAGTCATTTAATTCTGAGTGCAATCAATCAGTTCTGAGTAGCTGAGGAGAAAGAATTAAAACTGTTCTGGTCCTGCTTTGCTATTGGTGATAAATTATCTCATAAATAAATGAAATAGACTAGTTTAAATGAAAATGTTGTCCAAGCATGATCAGAGCCATTTGCATCCCGCTTTTTGTATCCCGCTTCCTTTGCATCATTCCAAAGACTTAAGATCCAAAGGTCACTTTAGCTTATTACTCTTTTGGGCTAAATGAGAGCTGAAAGTTGAACATGAGCCTGCTAACTCCATCCAGGAGGGCATGACAGTTCCACCACTATCAGGAAGTGATGGCTAACTCAGTTTTCTTGTCTGTGACAGATCTCGCTTCTGGAGAACGTCCTGTCTTACATTTTGCAGACTGAAGTCATTCCATCAGCTAATGGTGAGGCTGTATTTCTAAGCTAAAAACTACAAGCATCCAGCAGAGTGAGTGATTCTAGGAACTTATACTGAATTTCTGCTTAAGTTTTTCCAGTTCCCATTAACTTGAGTGGAAAATGACCATCATCCAGTAGGCAGTGGAAGGGGGAGATTGATTTGTAGGGGTGTAAGCATGCCCTCTCACTGGCACTGTTCTACAAAAGGGGCTTGGAAACTCATAATTCATCTATCTTTGCCTCACTCAAGGTGGCCCTGATGCATCAGTCTCTCTAGTCTGCACACCTGCTTGAGGCCACTGTATATGAAATGTGTTCCTCTTTATTACAGCAGCACAGGGCTCTTGCCTCTCATAAATCTTATTTAAGGCCCTGGAAGGAGACATAGCTTTGTACCAGTCCTCTTTACTGGGATGAACTTCACCTTCCTTAATTAATGGAGACAAATGGGAACAGGTTCTTAATGATGCTAGAGCTGTATTAACAATCCCCCAGGTCACTAGGGACAAATCACAGACTATGTAAGGTGTTGAATGTGAAATGTCTTGGTTTGGCTGTGACACTCTACCAAGAGAAAAGAATCTGTAATTCTTTTTCCCAATTGGTAAATGACCATTGTACCTACCTCCCAGGGTTGCTTGAGAAGACTAAGAGGTTAATTGTTGTAAATGACCTAAAAATCTCTGGATAAACAGGATTGTTGAAGGGCAGATATTTATTATCTTTCCAATGCATAACTAAATCAGTTTGTCTTTTTTTAAGCTAAACTGTCAAAAGGATTCCCTCTGCCCAATCTGGCCAATGTCACCTTGACAAGACCTCACATTACAATTGTACAGGTGAGATTTTTGACAGTCTCATGAAAAGGTTATTCCTCTCTTTTTTGGTTTGTGGGGGTTTTCTTTGGCTAGGTATTTATTCACTTTTTGTCTGTACAAGAAACTTGCTGGATTTGAGCTAGTTAAGTAGTAAAAAGCTCTGGGGTTAAAATGAGATCTGTAATAATGGTAAAATCCTGTTAGAAACAAATTTATCTTTCTTTGAGAGGAAAAGCTAGAACTGCATGAAATACATAACCATAGAGTGATAAAATGCACAGCTTGCTCAGCCTTTCAAGTTGCAATTGAGTGTGAAAACAGGTTTACCTTTAACATTTCATTCAAGTTTGGCCAATCAAATAAAATTATCCATGGAGTTATCCATGCGGTCCTGCTGATATTAACAGGAATAGTTGAAATATGAGAGGGAGGTGAATTCAGTTTTGTGCACCTAGGATGACTGGATTTTGTTAATTGGTGATAATGGCTGAGGCTATCAGTCAAAAATAGTTAGTGAGCTCTCAGAAAATATTCTTTGCCTTCTGGTTATTCTTCTCCAAATCACACCATATTCTGTGCCTCTCACAACATGCTCTAGCCCTTAGTTTGAACACACAGAATGTTGCTAGACAGTGAATCAGTACAAGGGCATTGCTGACAAATGAACTCCCAGAAAGTGGGTAAGCCAGTTATATTTCCCCACTTGTTTATCAACTTCTCAGTGATTTTTCAGCTTTGCAGAAACAGTCTCAAATCCTTGTTTGTGGTTAAGCACAAAGCACAACTCAGGAAAGAAACACAAAGGGTTTTTTTTTAATCCTTCTTTGTATTCCACATACCTGGCAGCAGCCAGCTATGCAGTCCCTACAAAACATAATTCCTTGGAGACTGCTTTCAGTGGCACTAGTTGCCAACAGCCTTATAGACTAATTATGAATGAACGATTTTAGTGGTTCTGTAGGGCTCATTCCCCAACTCACTTTCTCTAATCAGTCTCCTCATCAGTAAATAGGAATGCAGGAAAATTGCTATACTCTATCAATGTTAATGGGATTCCTATTTAAAAGCGAGCTTTATAGTCTCCACTTTCAGTCTCAGCCTACTCGCTATGGTCAATAGGAAGAAAGACAATTCTTCCCACTTTTTCACAGATAACCATATTAGACTGGTGGGCTGCTCTCTGCAGGTTCCTTGCTCTGTATGTGCTGACAATGGGGGAAGCCTTAAGAAAAAGTTTAGATTAGATGGCTAATTCTTAAGTGGCTCAAATTACATAAGAAATAATCCCATCTCATGATGATTGCCTAGTTGCCTTAAGGGTCAGATGAACCTTTCTGTGTAGGCTGTATGATCTTTAGGTGTCCCTTCTGTTGCAAAGGGATAGCACCCAGGGAAAGATGGGGCTCTTTCGCAAAGTTCAAAGGACAGAGCTTAATAAAACTTGTTACTTCCAAGGCTCAGCTGTTTTCAGTAGATTTTTCTGACCTTTAACACCAGGATCAAGTTGAAATTATTAAAAAAAAAAACCAAAAACAACAAAACCACACCAAAACCAACCAAACAAAATAACACCTTCATTTTGTAATTCACAGCACTTCAGTGATTGTTGTTCTCCCCACAGGGGTACATGTTGATTTCTACTGATGTCCACTACAAACACTAAAGGAGAAGAGAGACCATTTGTTAAGCATGAACTTCAAATCAATAATGTGACTCTGAAGGCTAAACATTGTCCAGTTCTGCTGAAATGTGTAACTTGAACTCTGACAAGGGCAATATCATCCTGGTTGGGGATGAGGGGTGGTGCAGGGAGGTGAAAAAAGCTGATGGAATAGTTAGGCTGTACAATGGTGGTAACAAGCAGACCCAGAGAAGAACTTGACACATGCTTGACATTATTTATTCTGGAGTTTAACTGATGCAAAAATGTTTTTAAGATTAATGCCTCTCTTGAAATACAGCCTTGTCTATACACTTCCAGAAAGGTGCTGCAGTCTCTCAAAGTACATTGTCAAAATGCTGTTAAAGCAGACATGCCTACTGTTCTGTTTCTCCTATAATGATCTTAAATAACTTCTTCCTGAAGATGATGCACTAAGTATGAAGTGAGTCCCCTCCAGAACCACTTCAGACTGGGAACTGCCCTAGTTACAATAGGAACTAAAATCTTAGCAGTGTCTTAACTAAACTCTTAAATCTTAACAAAGATGCAGAAGACATTTAGAAGGAGACAAAGTGGCACTAGTACTGCCTTTGGCAATCTGTTGCCCTATGACTCTTCAAATCCTTGTGTCTGTCATGTCCCCTGTTTATCATTGCTTAACCTGGCTAAATACATTTAATTCTTTGTCAGACTTACACAGAGCCATTCAAGTCTAATCCTCCAACATCTTTGTCCATGTTTCTCTGGATTGAAATAGATACTTTACTTCTTACTTCATTTTTGGTATGTTGTCTTACTCTCTTTCTTTCTCCCCCTTCTTTTTCAATACTTTATATAGTGTGCAAATCAGAACACAGTTCTGCAGAGGGATATGCCTGCCCTGCAATGCTTACGTACTTGCTCTTTAGCCAAGCCTGAACAGGAAGCGGGCTCAGGCCTTCCAAACTAGCACCAATGGAGGAGAAACAAAGGCTGGGATGCCTTGTCCTATGTTCTGCTGCTTTTGTGAGCCCCAAACCATGCCTGTATAAAGCCCCAATAACTTGGTTTGGTGCCTAGACCCTAGCCATCCCCATGCCTCTCACTCCTCAATAGGAGCCCTTTTCAAGCCAAGGCCATACAGCAAAAACCTATTTTCTTCATGCTGAGGAAACACAGTTGAGCCCTCTTCAAGCCAAGACTATACAGCAAAAAACTGTTTTCCTCATGCTGAGGAAGCACAGTTGATGCAGGTAGCTTTTGCCTTACTAGCTGAGCAACCTCCACCCATCCACCTGCAGCTGAGTGGTACCTAAATACTCCGCAGGCCCTAAACGGCCCTGCCCCAGGGGGACAGCACACAGAGCTTTCATTAGCCACAGGCACATGAAGAACCACATGTTCCTTCTGCAAAGCCACACCAAGAGTTGTATGCAGCGTGACGGAGGAGGTGGCCAGGCACAAACCTGAGCTCCTTCGCCCCAGCATGGCCTGCATTTCCCTTTATGCCGTCACCCCCACGGGTACCGGGTGCCTCGCCTGGGCTGTCCCAGCCACTCCACTGCTGTGGGAGGCGGCCCTGGCATGGGACTTAGCTGGGGGGCTCGAGCCCGCATCTCTGCCACGCTGAAGCATCTCCAGGCCTCATGGCGTCGTGCCCCGCCCGGCCTGAGGCAGGAGTGAAGGAGTGACAGGGCGTAAGCAAGCCGGGTGGCCAGAGAGGGTCTTTGACCCGCCACGGAGGCGAAAGCAGCAAGCGGCTTCCCCTGAGGACGCCCCTGCCGGGGCGCGCGGAGCCGGCCGGTGGCGGCAGCGCCTCTCCCGGGTAGCGGCCGACCCGCGGCCGATCCGCCAGGGGGCGCCGGCAGCCGCCGCAGGGAAAGTTTGACCCTCGGCGGCTCCTGTGCGCTGCCTGCCGCGGCGGAGGTGGCGTGACCCTCGGCGGCCGCCGTCGGTTCTTGCCATTGGCCAGACGCTGGCGGCAGCGCTGACGCCGAGTTGCCGACCAGGAGCGTTGCCGCCGCCGCCGCCGCCATCATGAGCCGCAGCTACAACGATGAGCTGCAGTACCTGGACAAGATTGACAAGAACTGCTGGCGGATCAAGAAGGGCTTCGTGCCGAACATGCACGTGCGTGGCGGGGGTGGGGGCTGGGCTCAACCAGGAGCACTTGGGTGCCCGAGGGGTGAGGGGCGGCCCACCCGGTGGAAGGGGGGGCGGCCCGACCTGGCGCAGTGCCAGCCGCCCTAACAGCTCTCCCCGCAGGTGGAGGGCGTGTTCTACGTGAACGACCCCCTGGAGAAGCTGATGTTCGAGGAGCTGCGCAACGCTTGCCGCGGCGGAGGTGCGTCCGGCAGGGGGGAGCGGGGTGGGCCCTCTGACCCCGGCGGGTGTCCTCACACGCTCCTTGCCGTGGCCTCAAAAGGCCTTGCTGAACGACTGGGTTCAAGCCACGCTGTCCGTGAGCGCTGAAGGGACCAGGGTATAGCAGAGGCAGCAGACGAAGGCCCGGTGTGTGTCATGCCTGGCAGATCTGCAGAGGCAGCAAATGGGAATGAGTTTTCTCGCCTTGCCAGCTACTGCGGCCTGGCAAGCAGTACAGGACTGTCACCTGCAGCTGTAGCACGTCCTGTCAGACGGGTGGGCACAGCCTTGCTGGCTGCCCTCTGTGCTCTGGAGCATTCCCTGCTCTCAGAGCTTACTTTGGTGGGGGCTATAGCCCAGGCCTGTTTGTACTGTGCAGGGCCAGAGCGCAGGGCTGGATCCAGATCTGACAGCTGGGCTGGTAGTAACACACCTCTGCTGTTGACACACATTGGTCTGCATTAGCACTAAGACAGCAGAAGATTTTAGAATAATATTTAATGAAACTGTAGATCGTGCATAATGATAGGTGCTTCTCACCAGATTAAAATACTTGTTGGTGGCTGAGTTCTGATTTGCCAGTGTTTTGAGCAAGCTCTTTAGAAAGTGCGTCGTTTTATTACTGTGGTGAATTATCAGATTATTTACATTTTTTTTTCTCTTTATTTTAGGTGCAGGTGGCTTTTTGCCTGCTATGAAACAGATTGGGAATGTGGCAGCATTACCCGGCATTGTTCATGTGAGTAACTCCTATGGAGAATTGCTCTTTTTCTCTTCCTCTTTGCCAGTGAATATTGCCTTCCAACTGGGAACTCTGCTGTGAGAAGGGGTATGTACCAAAGTTCTTTTCAGGACAGCCTCTGTGTAGGAACCTTTGTCTGAGTAAGGAGTGCAGGCTGTAAAACTAAGTTGTCAGAAAAGGAAGTATCCACTTGCTTCATTGACTGCCTTTTGATGTGAAGTTTTTTTAGTGTTGCTTTGTGCTGTTTCAGTTTGCTTGAGCCACCTTTCCCCTTTTGTTCATATTGTCCATTTGTTGGTTTTGAGTTGCCTCTACTGACGTATAATGCATGAAGAAGTGAGGAGAGGCGGTATTGTTGTCTGTATTACTGTTGCGGCCCTAATGTTGGTAGTGAGCCTCCTCGTGCATTCAACACTCTTTTCCATCACCTCATGCATTTTTGGAAGCAAAGCATCAGATATGATGATGCGGGGGAAAATACTAGATTGAATCACTTTTTAAGAAGTGATAAGTACAATGTAGAAATGATCTTTTTCATTTTCAATATTGCATATATTAATAAGCAACAAATAACAGAATTTTCTTTTTTTTAATTGTTTCTCTTGGTAACTTGGCAAAAGTTTTGAATTTCTGTCTGTAGTAAAAGGCAGCCCATCACACTGTTAAAATACCTTTGTGGTCAACCAAAAAGAGGGTGAGGTAGAGTAATAGCAACCTGGGAATTTTGGCTGGTAGTTCATAGGAGAAATGTTACGACCATCTGTCTGTTCAAACCCTAACTTTTTCTTTCCAAACCAGGAGGTTTCTTGGTGATGACAAGGAGAGGCCCCCTGAAAAATACTGTTCTTTTTAATGCATGATAACAGTTTAACACACATTGAAAAGTTCCAATTTCTGAGTTTTCTGGGTGTTTGGGGTGGTTTTTTTTTTGTTTGCTTAAATAGATTGTGGAGTGCTATTTGTGGTGTCCTAATCTAAATTTGCCAGGCTAGATATTCTTTGGATTTGTGGAGCTGTGTAGAGGCCTGCTCTTATTTATTTAATTAGTAGTAATATGAAAAGGTTCAAGAAAAAGAGTTCTTTTATAAATTAAAATAACACAGCTCCTATCCTATCAGGATATTATCCTTAAAGGATGACTTTTTCCTGCTTACAGGGTGCAGTCTTTGGTCAGTGTTCAGTGACATAGCTCAGAAGAGAAAATGCTGTTTTACGATTCCATTCCATAGCACTGAACTCTTCCTTTGTTACATTTACAGTATTTAAATATTGCAGATGTCTCTAGATGGAACTTGGTAAAGACAAACTCATCTTCACTCTTATGTCTCTGCTTTATGCTACTCATAAGCTGTTGCCTGCATAAGTTTTGAATACAAGGACTCTTGAGTCCAAGAAAAAACTAGGTTAGAATTCAGTTTGAGATCACAATTCCTACATTTATGTGTTTCGGTTTCTCTTAAGTTTTGTTGAGATCTGGTCAATGAAGCCAAAGGAACTTCTCAGCTGACTAACCACTGGGTGTTTGCTTCAGAGTGAGAGCTTCTCTCTGCCTTTTTTTTTTTTTTTTGACTGTCCTGTAACTGCAGGAGTTTTGATACTTAGCTGAATTGATGCATTTACTCCATCTACATCTGATCATCCATTCTGGTTTTGGTCTATTTGTTTGCACATGTGGCAATCACTGCCACAAGGCAAAGCATAACCAAGGTGACTGTGCAGCACAGAGTTTAATAAAACTTTAAAATTTCCTTCATTCTCTTTCAGAGATCAATAGGCCTTCCAGATGTCCATTCTGGTTATGGGTTTGCCATTGGCAACATGGCTGCCTTTGACATGAATGATTCTGAAGCAGTAGTTTCACCAGGTAAGGATGACTGACTTAACCTGCACTGAGAAATATCTGGGATGGCATAGAAATGCTTTTTGAAATGTCAGATCTTTACAGTACTTTATGTACAGAATCAAAGCAAAAAATGTATGAATTATAGGGAATTAAAAGGTGCTTAATTCTTGTACTCATAATCTTTATTCTTTGTGGAGCAGGTGGTTACACTGAAAACATCTAAACAGTACAGAGAGAATTGCCCTTGTGTTTTTTGGCTTGAGCTCGTGATATCCCTCAGTTTTGAAGGGAGAACACAAGACTTTGAACTTGGGTTTCACCAGGTTGATAAAGAATTGACTGTTTTCTTTGAGCAATGTTTGAAAACATCTTTTGAGACTTTCTACACTTCATTAAAGATGTGACCTTAAAATATGTCTGTCTTTTTAATAAGCACCTGGGTCTTTACTTACTGATGGTCTGGAGATGCTTTTGTGGTTGTCATTAAACATTATACTCATGTTTCAGGATTGCTTTGGGCAGTTCCTTATTGACTCAAACCCAAGATCTCTTAGTCTGGTATTCCCTGCCAACACTAGTTAATACCAGCACCTTCATACTAAAAATGGTATGATTGATCTTTCACATTAGACCTTGCCCTGCAGTATTTATTTTTATTAAATAGCAAGAGTTAAGCAAAACACTAAGCACTGAAGTTTAATGTTCCTTTTAAGTATTTACCACTTATAACTAGTTATTATTTATTCCAGTGAACATTCAAAAAGGACTTGCTTTCAGGACTTTCTTTTAAGAACATCTTGCATCAGGGAGCCGTGCTAAGATCTGTTTCTTCTGACCTTAGGCAGAAGAACAGGAACATCCTCTCTATTTTCTGTGGACAGTACAGTATATTTTATAGTTGTGTCTACTTCTCTTTGTCCACTTGCTGGAGCAACTTTGTAAACACAGAGCTCTATAGGCGATTGGACAGCTATGTCTGTAGAGCACATGCTGGAGACTGAAAAACTATTTGGGTTTTTTTTTTAAGACTTTTCAAGCGTTTTCTCTGCAAGGTCACATTTTTGGCTGTCTTGTAATCTGAGGTTTTATGTAACTATTTAAACGAAGTTTATTGCAGTTCTGCTTTTTTCCCAGTATTGTGTCAGAAAGGAGTAAGGTCACAGCATTCAGTACATAATCCCTGTCAACAGGGACGCTGATTTAAGGTGAATATTCAGCAAGTGCTCACCATCAGCACGCTTACTTTATTAACTCCATGGCTTTTTCTACACTTCTAGGTGGTGTTGGATTTGACATCAACTGTGGTGTCCGCTTACTGCGTACAAATTTGGATGAAAATGATGTGCAGCCTGTGAAGGAACAGCTTGCCCAGGCTATGTTTGACCACATTCCTGTTGGTGTTGGCTCCAAAGGTGTAATCCCCATGAATGCCAAGTAAGAGAACGACTGTGTGTGCATATCACTAGACAGGACATCTCTGGTGTTTATTTGTATGAAAGATTCATCAGTGGGAGGCTTTAAGAAAGAAGAAGTAATTCTAAACATCTTTACATTCTTTTTACGTATGTGCTTCACTAGGAGGACTGGCATAATCATCAATGCACAAAGTCAGCTGTTTCTTCTCTCATTTAAAACCCTGAAATATCTAAAAGTTCTTGAAAGGTTCTCATTTCTTCTGACAGAAAACCTCCATGAATGTAAAAGTATTTTTTGAAAGGCGTGACAGAGAAAATAGGATATTCCCCACAAAATGAAAAGGAAAAAAGTAATGACCTATGTAAACTTCATATATTTGTAGATCTTGATTTTCATGAAGTATTAAGAAGTTTAAATTCTTGTTATGGGAGTTGGGGACTGATCATAAAATCATAGAATAATTTAGGTTGGATGGGATCTCTTGAGGTCATCTCATCTAACTCCTTGCACAAAGGAGGGCTAACTCTGAAGGCAAGTCTAACAATAAAGTTATATCAGAATGCTCAGAGCCATATCTAGTGGAGTTAAGAGTATTCCCAAGGATAATCACCTTATGTAGGTGTCTGATAATTGCAGGGATTTGGAAGAGGCACTGGAAATGGGTGTGGACTGGTCTCTCCGGGAAGGCTATGCCTGGGCAGAGGACAAGGAGCACTGTGAGGAATATGGAAGAATGCTGCAGGCTGACCCCAACAAGGTCTCCTCAAGAGCAAAGAAGAGGGGCCTGCCTCAGGTAATGTTAAGTTTTAGGAGAGCTGTGAATGCTCCCAGGGTTCAAATGTAAAGGTTAGTGGGTAGTTCTCTAATTTTGTGTCTTTTCTTGAAACTCTGCCTAGCATTTCTGGGTGGGGTGAAAGGTGAGATGGCGGGGCTGTTTCTGAATAATTCTTGACAGAATAGTAAGAGAGGGAAAAGATAACAGCCCAAGGTCCCTGGGGCCATCAGTTTTTCATCAGTTAACACCTGGTACTGGAATTCATGTTTGATGGCATTTCCCCATCCAGACATATTTTATTTTTAAGAGACAGGCAAGTTATTCTGCAGCTTTTCTTCTTGTTTGCTCAGCAAGTTAATATCAGGGCAAGGAAGGATATCATAATAAATGAAACTAGTTGGTAACTTTGAATTGCAATTCAGGTGTTGGATTTCATTTCTATACGTAGTATGTTATGCTCTGGGTAGAACACTTTTGAGATGGCTATACTAATGCTACCATTTGTAAAGCTTTCTTTTAAATGACTTCTTGAGTTTTAGGAATTGTGGTGCTGCAAGATTATAGCATTTTAACCTTGAAATAATCTTATGTCCTCCATTTTCACATTTTTCTTGCAAATAAGTGATCATCTGTTATGGAGTTGAAAAAGTTTGGGCTTGGAAATGGAATATCTTGCTTTAATCTCCTGAAAGGTTTTAAGTACCAAACTAACAGGATGTTGTAACTTCCTTGTGGACTTATCACCAAGTATAAGACTATATGTCTGCCTTGCCTATACAAATTGAAGATGAGTTCTCAATACTCTGTACTCTTCCCATCTTTCAACAAGGCCTAAGCAAGTTGGAAAAAAGTGGCAGCACGGTCTGTAGATCCTGGTCCTTTTGTTTAATCACAATCTAGTTCCAACAGCAAAAGATAAATCTCAACAAAGAGGACAGTGATCATGCTACTGTATTCTACTTCCTTTCAGCCTATATGGGGATTCCTTTTTTTTCCTGGAAAAACTTTTCTAAAACCAAAACTTTGCTGTAGCAATTTGCCCTATTGCCCATATTCCTGTAGCTCTCCCCTGTGCTCCCAGAGGCTACTTTATTAGCACTGTCTGATCAGTGTGTTGTGATTGGCAGCTGGGGACCCTGGGAGCAGGAAATCATTACGCTGAGATCCAGGTTGTGGATGACATTTACAATGAATACGCTGCCAGGAAGATGGGAATCGACCACAAAGGGCAGGTGTGCGTGATGATCCACAGTGGCAGCAGAGGTCTGGGCCACCAGGTTGCCACAGGTATGAACTGACTGGCATAGGTACCTGGAGTGAAGCAAACTCCTCAGTACAGTCTTGTCATCGACAGTAAACTGTAGCACCAAATAGCATTTCTTACAGTGTAGTTGCTGAGTCTATTCTGATTTGCGTTGACAGGGATTGCCTTGAATTTTGTCTGCCTGATCTTGCATGTGTTTTCAAGCTTCTTAGCAATGCTAAGTTTAAAGCCAATGCATTAATTGTCTTTGGTTGTGCAGGGTATTGATCTTGCTATTATGAGTCCACATGATGATACAGTAAGAGTTGGCAGACTCATGCTGGAACATGGGAAATTATAGATTTATATTTATATATAAAAATACTAGAATTTTCATTTATTTTTTTAACCATTAAAGTGGTCAAATGCTGGAACAGGTTCCTCAGAGAGATTTTTAGAACCATCATCTTTGGAGATACTCAAAACTTGACTGAATAAGACCCTGAGCAACCTGATCTAGCTGGAGCTGCTTTGAGCAAGTGATAGGACTGCACAACTTCCAGAAATCCTGAGATTTTCACTGAATGCTCTTGTCTGGTTGAGGGGCTGTCTTTTATATGACTCTGCTTAGGACAGTGAGTCTGTAATCTCTGGGGTAACAGAGGCAGGCATTCCTGCAGCAAAAAAAAAAAAACTAAATTCTTGGGTCATAAAAAAGTGTTACATCTGTGTTTATTGTTTTGAACCCAAGTGAAATGCTCGCATTATTAGAATTATCACCAGATTGAACTGCTTTTGTCTAAGTGGAGAATTTTTTCTGGTACACCTGAGCCTCTTAACTTTTCTTTCTAAAAACAGTCTTGGGGAATGCTGTTTGCAAACAGTTGATGGTGTTCTGCCACAGATCCACTTCTGCATTTGAGAAGAAGCCATAGGTTTGACCATCAGATAGATGTGTTCAGTTTTAGAATGTAAATTATAGACTGCCATGTAAATCTCTCACACTGAAACAAAATTAAGTCACTTAGACTTACTGTGTTCATTTTCCAGATGCATTGGTGGCTATGGAAAAAGCTATGAAACGGGACAAAATCATAGTGAATGATCGCCAGCTGGCGTGTGCCAGGATTGCCTCCACAGAGGGACAGGATTACTTGAAGGGAATGGCAGCTGCTGGAAACTATGCATGGGTCAACCGCTCTTCTATGACTTTTCTAACAAGACAGGTGGGAGCAGTGTTGTCTCTGATGCAGATGTTGTGGTACAGATCTCCTGCTTTATCCCAGATGTACAGAAAATGCAGTAGCTGCAGTATTTAAAGTCATTTTCATTTTTGTGCTTCTTTAACTGTGTTTTCTGAAGAGACTTACACAAAGCTGCAGTCATGGCAATCCATCTAAAACCTCTCAACATCATTGGATTGTACTTGCAGAAGCCACTTAGGCAATATTTTTGAAAATGCCTCAAACTGGAAGAGGATACAAGAAAGTTGTTTTTACACTGCTGAAGCCATTTGTCAATTTGACAAATTTGAAGAATTTGTCTGGCTGATACCTGATTGAATTCCAGCATTAAAGCTGCCAGTGGGCAGATAAACAATCTAGATGGTCCAGTTCTGTCACACTCAGCACTATTGTATTCAATTCTGTTGTGGCTGAATTTGACTGAAATTTCTTACCTGCCATATCAAGTGTTTAAGTCGCTGACTTATCAGTAAGAAACATTTTCAACCAAATTTGTTGCTTTTGATTCCTAAAGACCGTAAATCTTCCACAAATACACAGCAGATACCTTTTTGTACTTAAGGTCTTGGTTTGCTTTCTTTTTAGGCCTTTGCCAAAGTCTTCAACACAACCCCGGATGACCTTGATATGCATGTTATCTATGATGTATCTCACAACATCGCCAAAGTGGAACAACACGTAGTGGATGGAAAGGAGAGGACTCTGCTGGTGCACAGAAAGGGATCAACCAGGGCCTTTCCTCCTCACCATCCTCTTATTGCTGTTGATTATCAAGTAAGTTTAGCTGTGGGAGAAGGAAATCAGAATTCTGGATGAATCGGACAGTTTTAGGGTCCCTAACAGAGATAAAGATGCTGTGAGTTTTTTGAGCTAACAGCACTGGAACCCCAGTGGGATGGCAACATTCTGCTTGTCTGTGTGTTAGATCTTTGGGACACCGAGCTTCCTCTTCAGCTCCACACCCACAGTGGTTGAAAGATCACTGTAGTTGTTTGAACTCTGCTCGTAGGCAATCACCACACAGCCAGTCGCTTACTTCTTCCCCCCCCCTCCCCAGTGAAATAGGGGAGGGAGAAAAAAAAGGAGAATTTGTAGGTTGAATGAAAAAAAAAAAAAAGTTTAGTAACAAAACAACAGCAACAGTAGGAAGTCCAAACGGGTAATATGCAATGCAGTTGCTCAGTACCCGGTGACCAGTATGCATCCTGTCCCCAGCAGCAGTCCCAACTGCATCAAAGATCCCGCCACGGACCAGAAGCAGAAAAACGGAAGTGGAAAAAAAGAGAGCACACACCTCCTTTATATACTGAGCATGATGTCACATGATATGAAATACTCCGGTGACTGATCCAGCAGGCCCTCTAGCTGTGCTTCCTCTCAGCCCAAGGAAAGTTAACTCTATCCTGGCCGAAACCAGGACAATCACAAAGGGAAGTGTTTTGTATGTAGGGCAGGTTTCAGTGATTTGCCTTGTCTGTCTGTTGGACACAAGTGTTTTGATCTGCTGGTCTACAACTTTCAACGCAGTCAGTTCTCCAGTCCTTGATACCAGGCACCTGAGGCAAGCAAGCAGGGATGCTTTGAAAGAATATGAACTTGACCTCCTTTTCTGGAGATGTGGTTCCTCTCAGACTTTTATTAAGAATGAATTTTTTAGGCTTTTTCTTGGTGAATTAATACTTGTTTGCATCCACAGCTGACTGGACAGCCTGTTTTGATCGGTGGGACTATGGGCACCTGTAGTTACGTTCTTACTGGCACAGAGCAAGGCATGACTGAGACCTTCGGAACTACTTGCCATGGAGCTGTAAGTCAAAAAGTTATTTCAGAAAGGGATTGGAATGGGACTGTCATCCAGAGAACAAGGTTGTTCAAGGGTCATCCACTGTGTGATTCCTTTGTTGGTCATACAAGTAGAGGGTAGCCTTGCCACAGTAATCCTAGCCCAGGAAGACTGTAGGATAGAAGTCCTCTCTGTCCATTACTGAATAGTTTTGACTACTCCTGCAGAAAATTTAAGAGGTGCTGCTTTTTATACAAGGCAAATGTTAGGATGAAGGTGGGGAGAATGAGCTCCTTTTACCAAATTCTGATATCTCTGAGCTAACAAGGATTAACTGTGCTGAGGCTGTCCATATAGAACTCCTCCGTAGTTAGAAGAAGGTATTTCCTCCCTTTATTTACAGTGTGAGACAGGATGATTGAGGAAGAAAATAGCTGACTCCTGAACATTGTCTGACAAGTGGTTTGGGTAAAAAGAGACTTGCAGACTGGTATGTTATACACACGGAACCTTCCTAGCCATCATACCAGATGTGCGGTTTTGCAGGAGCCCATCACCTAAAGTCTAAATTAATTTCCCATTTCATGGCTAACTGTGCTCTCAGCCACTCTGTGTTTACTTATAATAATAGTTTTGTTTAATAAGAAAGAGTTCTGTTTTTCCAAAATGCTACAAAATATAGAACTAACAAAACTGCTGTCTAGGGTCGTGCACTGTCTCGAGCCAAATCTCGACGTAACTTGGACTTCCAGGATGTATTGGACAAGCTGGCTGACATGGGCATTGCCATCCGTGTTGCTTCTCCCAAACTGGTCATGGAAGAAGTGAGTTTACTACTTCATTATCTGAGAGGGAAAAGGAGGTCTTGCTCCTTGGCTGGATGACCCCTGCTGACTTGATTCTTCGCAGTGCTAAGTGATCACTAGTAGTTTAAATCTACAGCTTGTGTGATTCCTGATAGAGCTATCCATTTTTTTGGAAAATAATGTGAAGTCTTCCTTATTCCTAAAATCTTTAGGGAGATGCCTTTTGACAGGTTTTGGGGGGTATGGTGTTTTCTGCCTGGTGATAGGGATCAACCCTGAGAAGTCTGTGTGAGCATCACAAAGGTAGTTATGTTTTATGGATTCTCTTCTTCAATTATGTTCTCCCAGCTTTAAACTTACTTTACAGTGCAGCTGTTGTGTAGATTATTATCAGTGTTTGAGAGATCTGCCTCTTTTAAGATTAATTCCTATATTTGCTCAAGAAAAAAACTCTGAATGACTATAAAACTTTGAATATTGTGACTTCCAGTTCCTCTGCATTAACATGATAGAATGTCTCTTCTGTTCACTACCTCACTCATAGAAGTGTGTTCATCATTTGGAACTATGCTGTTACAGGTGTTGGTGTTGTACAAACGTGTTGATTGCATTAAAATCTCTATTCAAAGAGCAGCTTCCTTGTCAAAATGCTGGAGGGAGAAGCTCTAGAGTTCAACCTCGATTCCTGTTTCTAAGGGGCAGTGAAGATAAATCTTAAAGGCTATCTGTAAGGAGGAAGTTGGAGGGACTTCCTGCCAGATAATGAGGCCTGACATTCTTACATGCTGGTGGACTGGATTATCTGAAAATATAGGGAAAACTGAGCCAAAATAGCTAGTATTTTATTTGAAATATGGTGAAAGCTTATTTAGAAACCTAAGTGTCTCATAGATTTCCTAGATATGTAACATGTCCAGAATATCAGTATATTCACCTACTTCTACACCCTGAATTCATATGATTCTGGTTTTGCAAAGAGAATAGGGGATATCAAAAACCTACATCTAACTTCCCGTGACTTAGGGTTGTTTATAGTTTTGTCTTGTCCTTTTTTTTTTTTTCTTTTCTCTCTTCCCCTTCCAGGCACCAGAGTCTTACAAGAACGTGACAGATGTGGTTAACACCTGCCATGCAGCTGGTATCAGTAAGAAAGCCATTAAACTGAGACCTATTGCTGTTATAAAAGGCTAGGAACTGACAAGGCAGCAGAAATGCACGGACATCTCCAAGCCTTACACAAAACTGACTAGAACCATCATCTTCCCACACCTCTTGGACTCTGTATGTTGCTCAGATATCACATCCCTGTTCTGGAAACACAACAGTTGAGGATACCCCTATTTTTAACAACTCCTAGGCATAATTAATGCCCCCTCTTGCTTCTTGTTATATGGTGCTCTTTTGTTGTGAGGAAAGGGCAAAGAAATAAGTCTTTTTTTTTTATATGCAGTCCCTCTCCCATTTGTCTGATGTTTCCATAGGCAGGACTTCAGACTTGCCTGTGTTGTCACTAATTGTTGTGCTGCAAGACCACCTCCATGGTGGATGGTGTATGAATCAGACTTGCTGTCTCCACACCTGAGTACCTGGAGCTCTTTCTGCATATCAAGGTACTCTGATAGGCAGGGTACAGTGCTTCTGGACAGGGTGAGGTTGCTCTCTTTGAAGATACCTTTATGCATAGTCTGTACTGTTGCATGTTCTGTGGCAGTTGGGTAAGAAATCGAGTTGGGAGTGCTCTCCCACTTGCATTGAGAGGCACTAGCTAGGCTTGAGGCACAGCCCTCCCCTCTTCCCTCACCCTCTCCCATTTAACGCAGCACCTTGGCTCAGTATGGGTAGGTGTTCCACAGTCTTGTGGAAATGCTCCTAGGACTGAGTATGTCGCTTTGAAAGGTTTTGTTTGCCCGGTAAAAGTTATGACTTAACGACTTAACGTGCTAATCCCAACATTTTGCAAAGTCCTAAGCGTGTAAAAGTTGGATTGGATAATACTGCTCACTGTGTCCTGCAGCTCTGGTTTAAATGAGGCCAATTGTAGGGTCAGGCCCAGTACGATGTGACATCTGATGTTTCTTCTACATTCATTAACCAAGACTGGAGGGGAAGCTGACCATCCCTACCAGGACATTTGGGGAATTACAAATAAAATGGGAAGATGGATACTGGAGTGTGTCTGTGTCATGTTTATTCTGTGACTAAAATGTCTGTTGACCACTCTTAAGTACATATACAAGCTTGAAACTCAGCACATTTTCTGACTTTAGCTGATGGATCTTGCAAAGAAACGTGCAAATGACAGAAATTCTTTCAGGATTCAGGAGAAAGGCAATGCAGTGCTGCTTTCTCTTGGTTATGACAAGAGTGTTTGTAAGCCTGTATGCAGACACAAGAGGGCGGCTGGAGTCAAATAAAACCTCAGAGCAAGAGTGGAGCCCTGCCAGGAACTAGTGTAAAAGGAGCAGAAGTGATTGATGGACTCGAGTGCTTTTTGGTGAAATATCCCTTGAAGTTTAGGATCTTAGCTGAAACCTGTTGATCTGAGGAGGCGTAATGTCATTTCACTGTCTTAATCACTTTGTGCTTATTGGTTTCTTAAGTTCAAATACTGTATTTGCTGCAGGTTCAGAAGCAGCATGTGCAGTAATAGTCACTGCTGTGAGTCCTTGTGGGTCTGACTTTACAGTTTCTTGTTTTTCCGTTCTTTCTCCAGTGGAATTGTTTCAGATTGCCATCTCTGACATCTGAGACACATTTGCTGAATTTAAAAAAAAAAATGATTTCATTTAGAAATGTGAATTACCCTCCAGTGACTGAAAGACAAATTGTTGGTCTCAAATCTTCTGCAGAAGTGTATGTTCCTTGCAGAGGTTTCTATCAATATTTCAGACTCTATTTAAAAATCAAGAAGCATTTCTCAAACACAGTTTTCCTTTCAACTTTTACCTACCATTGCTATTAAGAGGCAAATTTCAGTTTTTTACAACAAGCAGAAATCACGTGTACCATGGAGGTGCTCTCATATGTATGCCTTAAATCTTCTGATCATCAGTGTTTATGCACTGGCATGCAAGAAGTGCTGTCAGTTTTGGTTTCCTGTTGCAAAGCTAGTACTAGTTCTGGTTATATATTGTATGGAGGAGAGTGCTGGTTTCTTAACCATCTAAAGAAGTAAGAGTAAAAATGTAAGATGTCTCCCAGTTCTTTGTTTAAACCTGAATGTTTTTCTAATTCAAGTCTGCCTTTTTTCTCCAAATAGGTCTGTGCACTAGCTTTTTTTAATCTGCATTTTAAAAAATAAACTTTAAAAATTGGTAGGTAGGAAAGGCATGTGGCATTAAAATATATGTGCTGAAACAGGTGGAGCTGCAGAAGCATTTTGACAACACCAGAGCCAAGGTGGTTATTGAACCACTTCTGCTTCCATGGAAGGTTACTGAGAACTCAGAAATATCTGTTAATGTATGAGGTGCTTCCCTCACATCCCCAAAAGACTGAAAAAGCTTTGGTGAATGATTGTTAGGGTCTTTTTTGTTCGGGTTGGGTTTGGGTTTGGTTTTTTTTTTTTGGTGGGAAACCACAGGTAGGAAATCTGCATCACCCCCCTAGAGCTGTTGCACACCTCTGTCCAACCACAGGCACTCGTCTATTCCTTGCCTAAGTATAGTTGATTCAGTCAGCTGTATGATGACCTGCAGCAGGTTTGCTGGCCTTGGGGTTTGCACAGAGTGCATTAAGTCTGCCTTCAGCCAGTGCAATAAAACCAGTCCTTGGATGCAGGCTGCTTTTTAGTAAGAACAAATAGCTTGTCAAATTTGTCTTACTCTCTGAGAACAAGATGGTTTTAACAACAGGTTGGACCTGCCAAAACAGAGCTACTGCCTCTGGGAAGCAGAAGGTAGTGACTTCAATGGCACCTTCCTCCGCTCTGTGCTCACAGGGCTTGCTGCAGGGACTGGTGCTGTGCAGCGGTGGCGAGCACGGCGGAGCACTTCTCCCTTGCCAGGACCTGACTGTTTGCAGTAGTATGCTCAGGCGCTTGTGCTGGTACTGTTCCCGTCACTGTTAGCATTAAATAGCAAATGGAAAAGCACTTCAGATTTTTGTTGCTGGTGGGTTTTTGTTGCTGACTCTTTCAGAAAGTCCTCTAAATGCTGGGGGCTGCCATTTGCCAGGGTGCAGTGCGAGGCAGAAGGGGCAGAACTCAGCCCCTGGGCTGTGTGAGATCCTGTGGGAAGGCAGTTCCTTCCAGCCCTGTTGCAAACGGGGGAGGATCCATGTTTCATTTGCTGTAACAGATGGCAGAGCTGGGGTGCAGCTGATGGCCTTCTTCTCTTTGACCTGGTTAAACTTTGTGTACTCCAGGGCTCCGTAACTCAACTTCCACCAAGGGAAACCAGGACCCAGCAAGGTACACGCTTGCAGTGCTATCTGCTGTGGTATATTTGTACTGTATTGTACACCCCACTGGTTGGCAGCCCGGTGTCTAACCTGTGTCATGTTTATCACCATCCTAAGTTTCTTGGGAGGGTTTTCTTTTTTTCTCTGCTCTAGCTTTCTCTCCCTGCTTTAAAAAACGGCTCCTTACACACTGCTGCCTCCTCCCCTGGTGGTCCTGGGCTCCTGTTCTGGCCCAGAAGGAACAAATGATCTCTGACACATCTCGGGTGCAGGCACCCCCGCCCTCTCCTCCTCTCTCCTTTGTTCCTCTCAAACATAAGCACACTTAACTGGCCTCTTCTCCCTCCGCCCCCCAGTCTTCAAAGCTATCAGACAAAGCAGTATCTTTTCTGCGGCATGTGCCAACACGCTCCCCTGCTTGCAGAAGAAAGATTTCAATTAAGCAGAGGGCCCTGCCCGTACCTGGCATTTGCTTTGCCATCTTGAGCCCTGTCCTGGCGTGAGGAGTTTTGATCACCAGCACCTCTGGTTTTCTGCCTGGAGAGGTGGCAGTGGGAGGCATGGGGTGGAAAAGTGGGAGTTCTGTAGGTCCCCAGCCAGGACGATACCAGGCACGGGTGTTTTGTCCCCTGCACTGTGGGAGGGAGAGGAAGATGGTAAGCTTCTGCTACCCACAAAACACCAATAATTATGTAGTTTCTGGTGGGTTTTTTAGGGTTTTTTAAATTGCAATATGTAACAGGAGGGTGGAGGTCATTCCCTGCAGTGAGGGGAGTGCTGAGCGGTGTGTGAGTCGAGGGAGGAGGGGCGTGAAGGATGCAGGAAAGCCCCTGAACTCCCTGGTCAGATGTGCAGCTTGGTCTCCTCAGGCACTGACCAAGCAATCCTCAGCCTGAGCTGTTGTTGCTGCTGGCTTTCGTGTTGCTGAGTACATCCCCATCTCACTGTGCCCCCATTCCCAAAGCCCGGAAGACTGCTTTGGTTAACATTATATATAAATTTCAGAAACCAAATGAATCCCTAGTCTTAATTGCAGAGATTAGGACCAGGAAAGGGAAATGGAGTTATCTGCCAGCACTTAATCTAACATTTACTCATTTAGCAAAAGACATGCAGGGGCTTGCCTGCCTTCACATACTGAGGTGTTTGAGTCAGCCTTGTAATGGAGCCTGTTCCTAAAAAGTGGTGCCAGAGGCAGCCTGGATTGCTACTCCCTGCATTTCCCCAGCCCAGCTGAGCTACAGCCACCACCCTGCTTTCTGCTTAGGCTCAGCTTTGCCCAGCAGGTGGTTGGAAGAGGGGAATACGTTTTCCTCCTTTTTGCCCTCCCTGGGTGCCTGAGGAAACTGAGGCACTGACCTCTTTTTTTTTCCCCTACACAACCTGTGCCTTGAGTCAGGGAGTCGAGGTGGGAGCCCAGGCTCTTCCCCTTTCCTTTCTCAGCCCCAGCAAGCAGGTGTGGGGTGGAAAGTCAGGTTACAGGCTTTCTGCTCTTCTCTGTGAAGTGCAAACCTAGGGAACTTGTTCCCCTGCAATGTGTCAGGCAGGGAAGAAGAAATAGATGGGGAGGGGGTCCCCTCACGGGCATCCAAGGGGAGGGAGAGGTGCAGCTTCTGCAGGGGAAAATGTGGTGGTGAGTGTGTGTGCGATAAGGTCCAAGCCCTGATGTGCTACAGCAGCAGCTTATTACCTGAGTCAATTAAGCAGTAGGAGATTATCAAATCCTCATAGGGAAGAGCTGCCCAGGGAGAACAGCAGTCTGCCGGCGGCTGTGAATATACACACTCAAAGACAAGACATTAGGGATTTATGACAAAATTTAAGTGAGAAAGGAGGGAGATGAAAAGCAAGCAAATAGAGTACTTGAAATAATGGAGGAGGATCTGGATCTCTGAACCCTGCCTAGCCTGAAGTGTACAAGGGATTGCATACAGCTTGGCCTTAGCTTTTCCACATCAGCAGGAGCACCCAAGCATGCTTGTGCCCCAAATTGTTGCTCTTTGCCCTCTAGGGCAGAGGGAAGGACATAGACCAGCCACCAAAACCTCCCTGGGCAATGTGAGCAGCAGCATCCCTCTGTGGCAAGCAACCACAAGCCCTTCAGGTTACAGTAGTTGGGTCTTGGGGTACCAGCACCATGTTTCATTTCTGTTTCAGTCCTCAGGTAGGAGGCTCCAGGTTGTACTGCCAAAAAATAATAAAATTCCATAACTTTTTGTTACCTTTTTTCCAGTTCCAGGCAGAAGGAAAAGGTAGGTTTCCCAGCTGGAGGAATGCCTTTCCAATAAATCACCTGCTTACCCAGCTCTTGGCTTTTAAAAATTGTAACCTGTTTGCGCTTTCAATCTTAAAAAAAAAAAAAAAGCAAGCTGGTCTAATGCTTATTATTGTTGGGCTATAAATTTGGCATTCACAGACAAGTTATCAAGCTTCAAAATCATATGTAGGCTGATCAGTTCCTCCACTGTTTCCCTGCCAAATCCTTAACCACTTCTTGGATGAGAAACTAAAACGTATCACTGTAAATATTTTTTTCCCTGGAGGGTATTTATACTGTAGCTGTTGCTACAGGGACTTTCTCCATTCACCTCTTCTTAGAAGTGTTTATCAAGCAGATACAGAAAGGACTGTGACAAGCACTTTCTTCTCCATTTTGAGTATTTTGAGTATCTCTGTATTTTGAGTCTAGCCCAGAAAGGACTTTGGGGTGCTCGCCAAGCCTCTTCCCATCATTTACCAGCAGTCCTGGTGACTGGGGAGGGCCCGACAGATTGGAAATTGGCCAATGTGACGCCCATATATCAGAAGGGTTGGAAGGATGGTCCGGCAAATTACAGGCCTGTCAGCTTGACTTCAGTGCCCGGGAAGCTGATGGAGCAGCTTATCCTGAGTAGCATCATACAACACATGTGGGACAACCAGATGATCAGGCCCAGTCAGCATGGGTTTATGAAATGCAGGTCCTGCTTGACAAACCTGATCTCCTTCTACAACAGGGCGACCTGCTTATTGGATGAGGAAAAGGTTGTGGATGTTGTTTACGTTGACTTTAGTAAGGCCTTTGACACTGTTTCCCATAGCATTCTCCTGGCAAAACTGGCTGCTCATGGCTTGGATGGGCACACGCTTCACTGGGTAAAAAACTGGCTGGATGGCCGGACCCAAAGAGTGGTGGTGAACGGAGTTAAATCCGGTTGGCGGCCGATCACGAGTGGTGTCCCCCAGGGCTCAGTTTTGGGGCCACTCCTGTTTAACATCTTTATTGATGATCTAGATGAGGGGATCGAGTGCACCCTCAATAAGTTTGCAGATGACAGCCAGTTGGGTGGGAGCGTTGATCGGCTCGAGGGTAGGGAGGCTCTGCAGAGAGACCTGGACAGGCTGGAGCAATGGGCTAAGGCCAACTGTATGAGCTTCAATAAGGCCAAATGGCGGGTGCTGCACTTGGGCCACAACAACCCCCAGCAGTGCTACAGGCTTGGGGAGGAGTGGCTGGAGAGCTGCCAGTCAGAGAGGGACCTGGGGGTGTTGATTGACAGCCGGCTGAACATGAGCCAGCAGTGTGCCCAGGTGGCCAAGAAGGCCAATGGCATCCTGGCTTGTATCAGAAATAGCGTGGTCAGCAGGGACAGGGAAGGGATCTTGCCCCTGTACTCGGCACTGGTGAGGCCTCACCTCGATTACTGTGTTCAGTTTTGGGCCCCTCACTACAAAAAGGACATTGAATTACTCGAGCGTGTCCAAAGAAGGGCAACGAAGCTGGTGAAGGGTCTGGAGCACATGTCGTACGAGGAGCGGCTGAGGGAACTGGGGTTGTTTAGTCTGGAGAAGAGGAGGCTGAGGGGAGACCTCATCGCCCTCTACAACTACCTGAAAGGAGGTTGCAGAGATCTGGGGATGAGTCTCTTTAACCAAGTAATAAGCGATAGGACAAGAGGCCTCAAGTTGCGCCAGGGAAGGTTTAGACTGGATATTATGAAGCATTTCTTTACAGAACGGGTTGTTAGGTATTGTAATGGGCTGCCCAGGGAGGTGGTTGACTCCCCATCCCTGGAGGTGTTTAAGAATCAGGTCGACATATGGCTGAGGGTTATGGTGTAGTTGGGAACTGTCAGTGTTAGGTTAATGGTTGGACTAGATGATCTTCAAGGTCTTTTCCAACCTAGATGATTCTGTGATTCTGTGATCTGTGATTCTTCCTGACATAAGTTTGTGCGTATCTTCAGGGCTGGAGCCCCTCTGTGGTGGGGGCCTGAGCCTTGCGGTGGAGGGGAAACGTCTCCACCCATGGAGACCTCTTTTCCCAGCCTGAGACGTGGGGCTGTGCTGGCAGGAGGGTGCCTTTGGGTGCAGGCAGTACTGTGCAGACAGCACTGGGTGCTATCCTCCCCTGAGAGCCCCAGTGGGCACCTCCATGGCACAGAATCCCCCCTCCAGGGAAAGGGACTCAGGGGTGCTGCAGTGCCCATAGGGCAGCCAGCCAGGCCTCAGAGAGGTGAGCAGGGAGGGAGACCCTTGCTCATAGTCGTATGGTGTGCCAGGAGTTGTGCTTTGCTCTGGGGAGGGTTTGTCCCTCCCATTCCCCCTATCCCTCCCCACCTCAGTCACAGGCCTCCAGGCAAGGCGACCTGGACAGGGCCTTCACAAATCCCGTTAGTTCAGGAGACATGCAAGTTTCTGTCTGCTCCTCCTGCGAGACCCTGGGAGCTCTTCCATTAATGGTCAGTGGATGAGGCAGAAGTTTTATTTTGATTTAGAAACATGAAGCCTTGTTTGTGAGGCACATATTCATTTCGTTGTCTCTCAGGCAGGAATTCAAACTATTTGATGATTATCGATAGCAGCCAAGAGCACCATTACTGTCTCCTTTCCTCCCTATTCCTCTGGCAGACAGTGAATCCTTCATCACAGACTGGTTCCTAGAGAGAAAAGTTCCTCGTAAGGCTGAGGCATTTGGGTACATCTCTGGAGGGCAGCTTTCAGCACTCTGATCCACCACAGACTCATCCAGCCTTTACCAAGACGAAATCATCTTCCTCTGTCTTGGTGCCCTATCAGCAAACAGGGATAAAAATCACTTATTTTCCTCTCACCTTTTATCCAGCTTTCCTATTTAAATACCAAGCTCTGACTCAGAGACCGTCTCCTTCTGCACCTACAAGCGCTGCTGAGCATGGCAGTACCTCTCTGCAGGGCCCAATGTCAGCTGTCCCATGGACAGTGCAGCAGCTCTGAGTGCCCACCTTCTCCTGCAGCTTCCTGCACTGCTGGAAGGATGGGTTCATTCTCTTCACGATCTAAACTGAAAGCAGAAAAGCTTGTAAGCTGGTCAGAGTTTCAAGTAGTCACTACAAAACTGTTTTTAAAAGTTTTTAATAGTCTTCTGGCTATAAAGCAGACCTTCACCTTGAGTTCAGTACCAGTGACGTGCCTAAATTCCTCTGTGCTTTGAGGATACAGGACCTAGACTTGCATGAAGCGCTAAATGTGCCACCTCACTTTTGCCATGTGCATGCATTCATGTGCTAAGGGACAGAAGCTGAGAGAGCATCAGGTTGCTCATGAGGATGTTTGGGTCCCACTGTCTCCATACATACCCCACTGAGTGGCTCTATCTAGGCGCTGCCTTGACTTCTCTTTGCAAGAGGAGATGACAAGCATGAGAGCAGACTAAAGCTAGCAGAGGGGTAAGACATGGACAAGAACTGCTGGGAGGGCAGCCTGGGAGACCAGAATTGCCCTGTGTAACCTGCAGCATGCCCCATGCAATGCTCAGGAGCTGCCCAAGCTGCTGGGGAAAGTCACCGTCACTCAAGGAATTGCCCTGCTGTGCATCCAAGCTGTGCAGCTGCCCCCAAAAAACCATCCACGAGGCAAGTAGAACAATGAAGGAGAAATGGGAACTTGTAACTGAGTTAATCCTAATATTAATGCCAACTGCAGAGGCAGGGAAGCCTTCTAGGGATCTTCCTACCATACTTCTACAAGCCTGTCTCAGCAGAGACCAGTGTCACTTGGAGCAGGAGATTCAGGAAGAGGGGATGGGGCAATCCTGGAGAATTTGAGTCCTCCTTCATCCAGACTCTGGACAAGTTCTGGGTGTGAAGCAAGTCCACAAAGTTTTCGGACATCTTCAGTTGTGCAGACAGCCAGCAAAGGCTGTTGGAGGACTTGTCCTGAATGTCCTAGTGTTAGGCCAGAACTACCCCTGTCTCCCTGACCTGCAAGTGTAATGTCTAGGATGGAGTAATGGTGGCTGGGCTGGATGCTGAGGTTTAAAACCATAATCTGATGCAATAAATACACTGTAAGAGAAAGTAATTCAGTGGCCAGCTCCAGGTTCCCCTGCACAAAGGGATTAAAGCTGTGTTCAAGGCAGTCTTAAGCAGACAGGCTTCCACCGATGGCCTAAACCATCTCCCGTTGGCTATCCTCCCAGTGAAGTCAGTTTTCCAGGGCAAGACAGAGTGCCATGGGGTGGGTTTCCTCCAGCAGATTTTTTTTTTTTCTCATAAACCATATTTTACTCATCTAGATTTCACATCAAATTCATCAGGGGGTTTAGTTGGGAAGGTGGGAAAGGAGGGTGGACAGGGGAAAGGAATAACATTTGACTGATTCTTTCAGCAGGAAAACATTTCAGCAATGTGTGTCACCACATAGGGTTTCGTTTTGCTTTACTTCATGAAGGACTTCAAAAAATTCCGAGATCAAACCAAAACGCTGCACTTTGGGGAAGAAAACATTAAAAGGAGGCCTTTGGTTCCAGCAGGAAAACAAAACCAAACCAAAACCCTTGTGGATCAACCAGAAATTATTTTCTTCTTCAGTTACTCATGTTTGCCAGGAAAATGAGAAACTAATATTGTGCCATAAGGAACGAGAAGAGCCCCAAGGCCTCCCCAGCCCTGAGTCAGACTTCGTGTGAGGGCAAGATGCCACCTCTGCCATCTCTGCAGCATGCAGGGCCCCTCGCTCTAGTGTCCCCTTAGCTCCTCTCTTATCACCCACTGTCTGCATCCGCCTTCCTCCTGGTGCAGACGAAGGCACCACCAGGGATGAAAGGCTTGATTCAGTTTGTTTTGTGTTCAACCCACCTTTCACAATGCCTGTCGGACCCACCTCCCCCCTCCCCATCTTTGGTGACTCATACAAAGAATTTTAATCTGCGTGGTCTGTCTATAGCTGTAAAATATTATACCAATGGAGTTGGGCTTGTTTATCCTGAAGCCATTAAACTGTTGTCAGAAGAAATTGATACAGACTACTAAGGGGAAAAAAGTTCTGCTGCTGGGGAGGATTTGACTCAAGACGGCACTTCAAATGGAAATTTCCCTGTTTGAAGTGGATATGTTTTTCATCTCTAGACCTTTCATTTCTTTTACACTGCAGGAGCGAGGACTTGGACGGTCTATTTGCAGGAGGATTAGCTCCTCTTGTCTGCAGAAGGTTTCCACCGCCAGGCCGCAGGTGCCCACACCACTCACAAGAGCCCTGGAGAAAAGGGTGGCTTGGGGTGAAGGGGCTCATGAGGCCCAGCTTGGGAAGCACCTCATTCCCTGCCCTCCCACCCCACATCTGGAAGCCAGGAGGCCTCCACATCTGACTGTCACTGGGCACAGGAATCTGTCCACGTAAACACCAAGCATATCCTAGGCACTCCAGATCAAAACACAGGGTCTTCCCCTTCCTTCAAAGACATCTGAAGTCTAAAGAAGCAGATCAAACATGTAAATTTGAACTCAGATTAATTATACATGTGCAACTGGAGGGGGGGGGAGGGGGGAAGCCATTAAGGTTTGTCTGCATTAACTATGCCCGTGGGGGTGTTTCTTTGTCTTTGCATGCAATGATACTTCATGAGATACCAAGTCTGGTTCCACCAGATCTCTGGAAAAGCCTTAGAGGCTTCAGGAAACTGCATATGCATTACAGCAGGAGGCAGACAAGGAGAAAGGAAGTGTCGGCATAGCTTCCTCAGAGCACTGGAGGAGCCTTTGTTGAGTGGCTGGAGGCTACTTCTCCGCTTCTGGATTTCAAACAGATATAATTATCACTTGGATAGGGTTCAGGACTTCAGGAGGGAGCTGCCAGATCTTTCATGAGGAGGTGAGTTTGTCCCACTGAATCTAGGATAAAAATAATAAGAAAGGAGGGATACGATTCAACCATGTAGGTGTTGTCTCACATCTGTAATGTGCCAGATAGAATATACTCCTAGTGCTGTCCAATAGTCTGGCTTATACATGCTTTCCCTTTGGAACATCTATGTTGTAATATTTTTATATATATAACCTGGTGGAAATAAACAGATACCAGAAATTTCTCTATTCTCCAAAGAGCTCCATCCCAAGGAGTCTCAGAAAAAAATAGCATCTGAGCTTCCAGGGATCTCACTGACTCTCCAAAGCTTTTGAGCTTTTTTACTCTGCCCTACAAAATGCCTGTCCTTGAACCTCTCCAAGTAAATTCTAAGTCCAATGGATTTCCATTCACACTTTCTGTGATGTGGATGCCTTAAACCTTCAGATCTACCAAGTCACTTTCCTAATCGTTGCAATCAAGTCACTGTCAATATTTGAGCATAAGCTTGTGGACTTTGTTCTCAGTATTAAAAGTTAGGGCTAGCTGAAAAGAGGGGAATACTTTCAGGAAAAAAATAAAATCAAAGCTGCCTCCATTTTTCAGGCATGGTTCAATACAAATATATTTTTACAGTATTTTCAACTGTGTCCTTTCAAACTGAAAATGGCCTTCAGAATTATTTACAGAATAAATGTTTTCTTATCCGTAAAACTTATTTCAGGTATAAAATAAAATACATCATCCTGATGATTCCTGGACACAGGTTGCTGCTGCCTTTCACACCTGAATGACACGTTATACCAAACACTGATACCAGATGCCCCTCTGCCCTGTGCCACGCTCCAAGCCCCCGGTCCACAAACCTTTGTGCCTGCTGTAGTAAGTCCTCTGTGGCATTTGCCCTATGCACATCTGTGTCCACACTTGCATGCCAGACTTGATTATTAAACTCTTGCTTTATCTCTTGTAATTAAGAACTGTGAAGAGAACTCACCAGTAACTTTCATAGAGGTGCTCTTCTTACACCGTGCTTCAGCCATGGAAAGTCTGGCCAGAGACCTAACTTTAGACTTCCTTCTTGGGAAAGAAAACCCTGAGGCTGTGAATGTGCTCTTAGTGCCACATTCCCAGTAAGTCCACATGGATGAAACCATGGGATCCTTTCCCAACATGTCAACAGGGGTCTCCTTTAACTCTGTCTAAACTCTTTCTTTCCAACCATTCCTGTCCAGCTACTCTCTGCAAATGCCTGCTCTGCACGATGCCATACTGGCTGTGTTGCTCTCACCTAATCCTCACTCTGCATGACCATCTCCTGCACAGCCACAGCTTCTGATACCCATAACTCCACATACACAATAACTTTATTTGGTTTTGTGATGATTACTAGGTGATGAAATGACCTAAACTGTGACTTTTCCACCAAAGATGCAAATGTGGTATGTGCTCTTTAAGACAATGACCTCAGTAAAATTCCAGTAAGATTTGCAGAAAATAACCAATGCTAAAGTTTTACAACAATAAATTTAAAAATGTTTAAACGCAACATTTTTTTCAATCACAAAGCCAGCATATTTCATTCCTCTCTGAAAACACTGACCAACCCTTCCACAGAGTAATTCAGCCATTGTGATTTGATGATATTGCTGCTGTTTTTCTCGTCCTTTCAACACAAGCTCCCCCAACACATGCAGATACAGCTTGGGGCCCTCATGAAACTTGCTTTTAGTAAAAATCAAACCAGCTGGTAACTGAGTGAACTTCTCAGACAGGGTACTATAAACCACATTTAATAACCTTATGCTTTATGGGCTTGATAATGTAAATGGAACTTCTGAATCTTTCATAGCACTGCAAAATGCAAAGCTACGAAGCACACTGCACATAAACAGAGGCAAATGCCTTGCATGACATGCTGTAGGTGTTCAGCTTTGATCTATCCTAACAGTCCCCTTGAGATATGCCACCACCACTTGCAATGGACGTCACCCCTGCAAACAAGGGTGCAGCACTTCCCAGCTGTGTTGGGAGCGTATTGCTGGGGGTGGGGCACTGAGGGAGGAGACAGTGGAATTGGGCAGGGCTTTCCATGGCTTTTTGCCTGGTTTCAGCCATGATTTGCATTAGTCAGCAGCAGGGTGCTCATGGCAAGGAGGATGCCAGTGGCATCATTGGCATGACAGACTGGTAGACATATTTTTTTGTCCCTGCCACTCTTGCTATGCCTGTAACATATGGGAATAGAATAGAATGGAATAGACTAGACTAGACTAGACTAGACTAGACTAGACTAGACTAGACTAGACTAGACTAGACTAGACTAGAATAGAATAGAATAGAATAGAATAGAATAGAATAGAATAGAATAGAATAGAATAGAATAGAATAGAATAGAATAGAATAGAAGCATATGCCAGCTCTGCAATACCAGAGCATGCAAGGGTAACATGCAAGGGCAGATTTATCTATGAGCACAGGAAACTCAGGCACTTCCACTCACACAGGGGACAAGCAGCCCAGCAACCTTGTGGCAGTGCCAGAGCTGCAACCAGCTCCTAGTAAAGCAGTACAGGGGCAGCCCGGTGAGATGGGGCAGCATCTACTGGTGTTTCCAGCACAGGGGCAAGAGGAGGGTCGTGCTGTTGTTGAAACAGAGGGAAAACCCAGAGCTGAAGTAATCTGGGTTTATTACTCGGCTCCTGACAGCAGGTGACTGAGCACTGTAATCATCCCCTTTGCTCCTCAGCTAGAGCACAGCCTGCTCACAACGGCTCAGCACTTTGATAAGAAATATGCTTGGAGGTATTTTGCAGTGATAAGAAAAGATGAATGAGAAGTGATGGTAGGCAGATAAACATGGTTTGTCTGAGGTGCAGGCAGACAAACTCACCGTCATACAAATGCTGTGGTCTCAGCTATTTTTGCACAATGACTGGTGGTAAAATCACATTGCTGCTTCTTTTCTGATAGGAGTTGGGCATTTTTTTAAATTTAAATTTTGCTTATTAAGCAGCTACTTCCCCACCTCCCACCCAGCTGCTGTGAGGCACGTCCATCTTCATCAAGGGCCACATGTAGTGTGATCAGCAGAGACATGTTAGCAAGAAGGGATGCTAAAATCAGGCTGCTGTATGAGAAGGACACAAAATACACAGCCAGGTCATGCCCCTATACCCTTGCCTCTATAACAATAGCCAGAAGTACAGTAGCAGACAGGAGGCAGAGAGGAAAACAATGGGGATCAATGGCAAATGGCAAAATGTAAAGAAAGTGGGTATTATCACCATGATGAAAACCTATATCCACACTCTGAAAAACACTAGCAGCAGGGAACAGCACTTCCTATAGTCCTCAGCTTGGCAAGGCTTTCCATCATGACCAGTGGAGCATGCCTAGCCTACAACTCTCTGATTCCTCTTTCGAACAGATGTGTTACTACGTTGGGTTGGACGTTCATGCTACAGACTTTTCCCCTGTCCCCTCACCCCCGTTCACAGAGCCAGCCCTTTCCCCTGTGATCCCCAGTGCAATGTCCCTATGGTTTCCAGCAGCACTCCTGACTCCCAGCATGGGGGATTGTGGGAGACTTTGGCCTGTCAGCCTTGCACAGCCTCTGAATCAACAGCTAGGTTTTATGAGAAACAGGCCTTGGGAAAAAGATAAGAAATTGCTGAGTTGTGCCAAGGTGGCAGGGGAAAACAATGGACAGCTGCAACACTGAACTGTGGAAAATTACTGAACTGTGAGAAGTTACCGCCACGTGAACAGCGCATGAACAAGAAGCTAATTGGTCTGCACAGCGCGTGTTGCTGATTTGCTAATTATGAAGTAAAAGCTTTGGCGAGAGCATAAGTATGTACTATTAGAAAAATAAACAGCTTTGCTTGATATAACTCTCATAGAGTTGTGCAAGTCCGATATCCTCCCGCAACAGGGGATGGAGGAGGAGAGAGGCAAAGCAGTGCCAGTCATGCAACTCCTTGTTTAAGAGAGACCCCTCCTGTGCTTGGCTTCTGTCCATGCTTCAGATTCCTCATCCCAGCTCTCATCATGGTGCTGGGCTCCTCTTACTACTCCATTTTGCTCCTCCAGGATTAAGGCCCACTCTGTAGTTCAGCCCCAGCCTGCCCCACCTCAAGAGCCAAAGTTGAGCCCTCCTAAACTCATGGTACCCTGGGCTAAAAATGCAAAGCCACCCCTCTGAGGGGCCGGGGCAAGCAGGAGCACTCTTCTCTTCCCGTGGAGGAGGATAAGTATGCTGGGGAAGGAGGAAAGCACTTTAAATGGTGTAAAACACCCACACTGGCTGGTGGTGGGGCCAGGGAGGGAATCATGCCTCTCTCTAGCCCTGTCTATGGCTCCCGCTAAGTCCTGGTCCATGAGAGTCACTGCTTTCTTGCTCTCATTAGCATTTCTGCTATGCCAAGTCTCACATCCTTTTTATATCTCCACAGGGTTTGCCTGCAAATAAAAAGACTTATCTTTAAGTCTTTTTTTTAGAGGAATTAATCCTCCCCAAAGGTGTCGTATCTAATTTGTTCCTATTTCCCTTCAGCCACACAGCTGATATCAAGCAGTGTGCCACACTTCAAAACCACTTTCTTTTCTCTGTCTTCTCTGCCATCCTTCCTCCTTTTCCCATGCACAAACACCACAACACACACTCCTGTGTTTGTACACCTGGCTTATTTCATTTATACGTTACACAGTTTATTATCAGGTTCATTCATTAAGCACCAGTAAGCTTTAACACCTCTGGGTGTGAGGATACACACATCACCACCGCATGAGTGTTCCCCTGGGATAATCTCTCTGCAGCTGAGCCTGGGACTTCTTCGGTGCTTCCTAAATTGAAAAAGCTACATCTAGAGAGCAGTCTAATATAGCATAATGCTGGATATAGAGTGAATGCATAAAAAGATGAGAAAATTCCACTTGTAACTACTTGTTCTCTTTGTGATCTCAGTGCAGATGGAAGAGATTGGTTAGGATTCAGTGCTGACAGCTGACAGCCCTGGAACACAAAAATCTGCTATATATGCCTAGAATCACACCACATCAAAATAAAATCATGAGGACAAGCAATGTTCTTTGTGAGCGGCACAGAAAATGCAGCTTGTCTTGGATTTCTGTTACATGTTCCCAGGCTTCACTGCCCACTACCTTCCCCACATTTTCAACCCTTCAGTGTCTCACAGTCCATTCATTCAGCTTCCTCCTCCCAAATCCAAAACTCCCTCAGAATACTCATATTTTCATCCCTTGGCCCCAGTAGAACAGGCAAGAGGCAGCATGTTATACTAGCAAAAAGCACATGTGTTTGCTGATGGCTGGCTGGTGGCCACAGACTGGCTGACTATCAAGCAGGTCAAACTGAAAAGACAATTCAGTGTTAGCTTTCCCCTTTTAAGGACTCTAATTTGGCATGTCTTTCTACTCTGATGCCACCAGTGTTCATGGACTGTGTAGGAATTTCATGGTTTTGAGCTCTCTATCTCCAGTAATATCTGAAGTGAGCCAAGCTGTGTCCAAAATTTTCAAGGGGGAAACTGGCAGAGATATGTATGGACTCCTAACCTTCTTTTAGTCTGGCTAAAAAATATGATCCATACCAACATATCTTTACATTTCCTTCACCTGCTAAACATGATCAATAAAAACTGAGGTCCATGGTAACATAGACTTTACTCTTGGTGCTTCAGCAAATGCAGGATCATTCCCAAATGACAGTGAGTCCCACAAGACTGGCTTCAGAGCTTTTGAAAAAGAGTGAGGGAACTCAGAGTGAAATACAGGCTTGCTGGCTGCTCCCCACTCCTGTAACTCACAGTTTTGGGGGTATTTTCTCTTTCAGACATATCTAAAGACAGTGGTGGTAATAAGTCAGAGTCTTCAGCTACCCAGCTTCACAGATGGGTGTTTTGACCTTGACAAAACCCCTCAGCTTACATGAATACTCCAAGTTATGACTGTAGGTGTCTTGAGAGCAGATGTACTGCCTGTTTTCTGAGTCTGCCCCAGGGGTTGTGGCCTCCAGAAGTTGAGTGGCACAGGAATCTCACTCATTATGAAGCACCTCAGCTTATCACCCAGAGCCATAAACCCTAAGCTGGGCTCCCCACCTCTGCCCAACCCTTATTTTGAAAAAAAATAAAAAATAAAAAATTGAGAAATCTGATTTGCATTTTGAGACACTCTTCCCATGGGGGTTGGCTGAAAATCAGTTGGAGGTTCAGAAGCTTTTGGAGACGGGACATCTCACACACAGAGCATAGTCTAAACTTTGTTTCTATTGGAAAGCAGACCGAAAAAAGGTTAATGGGCTTTGTCTTGGATTTGCAAGGTGTGAAACTTCATGAAGTTCCTGGTCCCCCCAGGAAAAGTACAGTGGCAGAGCTCTGCTCCAGGGCTGGGTTGTGTGTACCCTGGCCTTTCCAGCTTGTACATACACAACTACCATGTTTCTTAAAGAATGGTTCTTGTGTAAGCCATGACAAATAAAGGGAAACCAATTAAACCAACCTTTTCTTGTGCTTTTTCTCTGAAGTGTATCCAATAAACCCAGGCTCTGCCCATACCCGTACTATGCATCCCTGAATTGTGTTTTAGCTGTTGTTCACTTCATTTTTCAACTCTCTTTGCAACTCAACAAAGGTTTTTTCTTCCAAGAGCTGTATCTCACTGCCAGGCTAGAGCTCTGAATCTTTATTCTCACCCTCAGCCCAGGCCTGGTGGAGGCAACTATCTATACCCTTCATATTCTCGAATAGCTGCTGTGGTGCTGGTTGTACCCTGTGTGCATGCTGCATGCTCAGGCCATGGAGGGATAAGTTCTAACAAGGGTGGTAACCAAGCACGGGTGTGACACCAGGTGACTTTCACACAGGGCTGTATCCAGTGAGAAAAGCTCATTTGACTTCAGTGACAGACTTTCTCCTTTAGAGCCCTCATGGCAAGCTCCCCTGTCTTTTCCCAGGCCAGATTTTTGACTTGGCTTTTTAAATGAGAATTTTTTGAGTGATACAAGAGGTCAAGGTTATTGAAGTGTGAATGCTAAAACAGGACCTGTTTAATCCCACTCTTAGAGAGCAGTAGCTCCCATTTTACCCTCCATCTCCTTCCCAGAGTGAAGCAACAGCTCTTCTCCCACCCTGCCATCATCTGCTTCTCCAGAACCCCCCTGCCACCCAAGCACAGCTGGGTGCTGGGTCCCAGATCCACCAGCTAGCTGTGTCTGCTGGTTGATCAGACCTCAGGGGCAGAGGAATAATCCGGCGATGTGGATATAAGTGGGTAGGGGAAAGGACACTCTGACAAAAAAAGGTGGCCCTTTCACTCCTGAGAAACTCTACCAGCCTCTTGCACAGAATACTAAATGAACATGCTGGTTCCTATTGAGTTTCCAGGGTCTTGGCTCAGGGTAGCTGAGTCATAACATTTTCAGCCAGATCTGGGGCATCTTTTGAGCAGTGCCACCTTGTCAGACTGCTGTAAATTCCAAATGTTCTTGTCAGTCTGTGCTCATTTCACCAACATCCTAGCCTGACCCCTCTCTGTATTTGATCCACCACTGACTTCACGGAGATCCACTGAGATGTGGAGAGAGACATCTACCTTTAGAAACACTTTCACTCCTCTAGTTTGTTCTCCCAGCAAGGGCAACTTGGAGAACTTTTCCATTGCTCTGTCAGTGCGCATATTCACAGTGAGATAGAAAAAATGTGTAAAAATCATGTGGGAAATAAATGAGTGAGCATTTATAGCAGATTTTTACCTACAAGCACACCTTCAGGTTGATGGAGAATGTTGCTTATCTCATGTTTACAGAGCTTCCAGATCTACAGCTGGACAGCCTTGAGGAAGAGCTAGGTACAGCTGCAGTCTTACCATTTTGCTGCTCCCCATTTGCCTAGAACAAATTTACCTCTTATTCTGTAGTCATGTATCTATATGCTGAGGGTTACTAGTGAGGAATACCTGCTGAAGTTATATTTGCTTAGACTCTATTTTGGAGACACTTACTAAGACCTTGCTCAGCTATAATGACTGACCTCAGCTAACTTCAGCCGGGCTCTCCTGCTGGTACCACTTGAGAGAGTCTCTCTTCAAAAGGTTTTGGATCTTGTTTTGCCTCCTTCCCAAGTATGCTGGTGACAAATGTTTTCAAAGAGTCTTTACTTCTGTGTGGACGTTCCCTGTTCATTTATTCCGGTGAGATAAATTGGCCCCGATTACTCTGCTGTCTGAACATGACTTTTCTATAGCGCCTTCTGGTTTTCTTTGGCCATGTTATTGACACTGGTAATATAACATGAAAGGAGTGTGGACGGGCTTTTACAAATAAATCAGCTTAACAGCTATCAGAGGATTAAAAGCAATCCCATGGCCAGGATTACACATCTTTAAAATGCTGATAATATCAAGGTGCAAATGGATTTGTAATTTAATGGCACAAGAAGGAAGACTTCGGATGTGTGGGTTTTTTGCATTTGATAGATTAAAGTGTCTGCATTTGGTGTGCAGGAGTTTGGTAAAGATGTAGCATGGTTGCCTATGCATATCAGTGTTCACCTTTCTTGTAAATAGTAATTGTGCCACATGGAGAGAATTCTTCTGGTCAACATTTTTATTAAAACTATAATTGTCATAGTGACAAGTTGGATCATTAATTTCACAGTCTGATAATTATAGACTTTAGAAGCTTTGAAGAAAACCTTTGTCTAGACAGAAACAGCTTAAGAAATCTTTTGAAATGTAGCATTCACTTTAAACCTTTGTCAATGCCTGTAGAAAGCAATGATCCATATTTAGGAAATCTTGAGCTGTTTTCTAATTCCTTGTGCTAAAAGTGTGCAAGAGGTTTGCATGATAACAGGAACAATGAGAAATAAAAATGTATAACCTTCCTAAGGAGAGTGGTTCAACCTGTGACAGATTTTTCCCACAAAAAAGAATTTTTTTTTCATTCAGAAATTAATTTTCCTTTAAAATTAAATTAAGCTACATGTGACATTCTGGATTTTGCATCTTCATCATTGAGGTTAGATTAGGAAGTATTTTAAGGACATCTCCAGAGCTGTTAAAGATGTATAATCTAAAAGAAAGTAGCTACAGTTTTATTGAAATTTGGACTTTTAACCAGTCTCCTTGACTTGAGGTCCAGAGACCTTTTCCAAAATATTATTTCACAAAATCCATGTTTGGTTCTGACTATAGAGTATTAAGGATATGCAACAAATAAACCAGTCCCATCTAAATGCACAGCAGATCAGCCTGCGTCTCACATGGGAAGTGACACCCTACAGTGGTGATGGCCAAGCACAGGCCAAGGGTGTGATGCCTTCCACTGGGTTAGACTCCCATTGAGGAACATCCCCTGTGAGATGAAGCTGAAAGGGGGCAGAGCCATGACCTATTCCACTTCGCTGGGCAGCCTAACTAGCTGATCATGGAGAAGGTGGCATGCTGAACCATGTCTCTAGTATTTGGAAATCAGATGATTATGGCTCCTGGATATATCTCTGTAGAGGTCAAACCTCTGTGATAACCATCTGACATAAAAATTTATTTGGGGTGTTATTTGATATGTCCTGCCCAGGAAGTAACGGTCATTCTGGCAAATTTTCTTTTTAGTGGTTTGGTTTGATTTGGCTATTTATTATTGTCATTATATGTATAATAAATGCTTTTCATCTTCAGAGTGCTTTACAAATGATTACATGTTTCACAGAATTTGTCTCAGGTACTCTGAGGAAGTGTATGTTTGTCATAGATAACAAAGATTTAATCTCTGCTTTGAGGGAGAAATGCAATTCAGGCTTACTGACAGAGTTACCAGCAGCACTACCATATTTCCAGAAATCTCAAAACTGAGGCAGAGAGAGTCTGAATCTCTTGTCAGAGACCGCAAAGGAAAGAAAAAAAGCCGAAAAATAATGAATCCAAATCAGACATTCAGACCACTACTTTGCCCTCCTCCCCTTTCTTGGATAACAAATACAGACACACACCCAGAAATGAGTGCTTTGGTCTCAATCTGAACTGTCCATGTAACTAGACCTCTACTCTTTGGGTCTAGGAAATAGACCCTGCAAAAGTAACAGCCCTTAGAAAAACAAAACAGTAATTTGAAAAGGAAGCTGGCTACCACGTAAAGAATAAAGAATGAAGCCCGTGACTGCCATGGACACGATAGCTAAAAGTGTACAAATGTTCACAGCAGTCTGCTAAAAATCACAGACCATTGTTGTACCAAATAATTTTGATTAGATGCCCATGGAACAAACCTGATCTTTATCTAGATTTAAAAATCTAGATTAAAAAAATTAGTTTCATAGGTAGAAGTTCATATTTACTTCCTATCCATTTTCTTTATTCTTTCCTGAAAATTACTTTACAATTTTGTAATTTTGTAAATTGCTTTACAAATTTGTTGTCAATTGAAAGTGAAAAAAAACACAGCCAGGATTAATTAAAATTTTTATTTAAATTAAATTTATGGACACACTTTGAGGTATTTGATCAGTATTTGTTCTTACTTATACACAAGTATTTTTTCAGGTGTTCAGTCAGCATGACATGAAGGAAAGACAAAAAGATACAAAACCATTTCACCAACATGAGGCCAAAAAGGCAAAAATTTGAAAGGTATGTGGAAAGTGTATGGATAAGAAGGAGTTTACCCCATATTCAGAACAGGATTTAAGCACATAGCTAAATGTTATTTAAATCTGTCTTTGGAGAAAGGAAAATTTTAGAGCAATTTAGAGATGAATTCTCATGGTCGAAATTAAAGGTATTCCATGAATTTTGAGATATTAATTTTAAAAGGTGTAATTTTTAAAAAGTAATACAATATTCTAAACAAAAGGAGAAATATCTACGTTTTCATGCAGATGTAAACTGATATATTCAGTGTTACCCTTTTTGTACACACCAGCATCTAACCACTACAGGAACATATTTCTAAGCATATAATCTCTGACCTGCCAAAAAGACACAATCAAGATTATTTTGGCCACAAACTCAATTTTCAGAAAAGAAGGAAAAAAGCTGGCAACATTTTTTCAGTATCATGAGTGGAGCTTTGCTTTGAAGGTACAATTTTACAGAACTCTCTATCCCTCTTCCTAGCATTGATTAGAATGAAAGTGTCAGATTTTCTTTTCCTGAAAATTATCCTATGAATAATCACCAAATAGGTAGTGTCCAATGTGCAAGTTGCTTCTTTCACTTTAGAAGATGCCATAAAGGAAATTAAATCCCAAATATAGCCTTATTTATAGATTAAAAATTGTCTTTTCAGAAATAGAAGTATTTCTGTGGTTTTCTAAAAATTTTAAGGGAATGACATTTTATCTAAATCTTACCCTTCCCAGTCCAAGTGTTTGCAACCCAGTGCATCTCAGGTTAGAGGAAAAACAGACAAGAAAACTTACATGAGGAAGCAGGAGAAAGGGGAGGGGAATTTCCTGAAATGGATTTTTCTGGTGTTTCAGTCTCATTGAATGAAAGGCAAAAGAAAATAGATGAACAGAATAAAAGCTGAATGAAAAGTAGAATGCAAAGGTTGCTTCAGTTTCAACAATCCAAAGGAAATTTCATAACACAGCTGAAGCAACCTGAGAGATATCTCTTTGCTTACAAATCATCTTTAGGTTTTGTACAGACAACATTTAAAGTCATTTGACAGACTGAAAATACCTTTTTTTTTTTTTTTCCCCTAGCTGTTTTTCCTTTTCCTGCTATTCATTTTCACCTGTAGAAAAATCCCCAGGGTTTTAGATTTGGTTTTCAGCCGAACTTGAAGCTTTCTGTCTCCAGAGAGGCCATTATCTAGCTGCCTGTCTCCTCAGATTCACTGTAGGGGGATGAAGCTGAAGAGGTTTTAGACTCCCCATCACTGTTGCACTCCCGTGGGGCACCAGGACTGGGAGCTTCTGGGAGCTCCTTGGCAGAGAGCGATTCCTTACTGTTAGACACTAAGGGATGGCAGTCCAGCAAGCTCTGCAGGTGTTTGATGTAGCTTATTGCAGCTCTCAGGGTCTCCACTTTGCTGAGGCGCTTATCAGCAAATTCCTTGGGCAGGTGCTCTTTCAGGCGTGTGTAGCCCTCGTTGACGCAGCGCACGCGCTGCCTTTCCCTCTCATTCCTCTTTCGAATGAAGGCAGGCTCAAAGGAGTAGTCATAGATGCTCACGTAGCCAGGTAATGGGATGTAGGAAATGCAACCTCCGTGCCCGCCGTAGGTTTGCTTCCAGTAAGATGGGTCCAGATGGAAGGGAACCCCAAAGGGCTCTCTCAGGGGGACCCCGTGGGGATGCACATGGCTGTTAGCCAGGGACACAGCTCCTGGAAATGCAATCCTGTTCAAAAGTCCATCATCATCTTTATTGCTGTCCATGCTTATTTTTTTCTCACCAGTGGAATGTCAGTTCCTGAATTTGTCTTCCAAATCTTGTATCAGTTGAAGCAAGGAGGAAACATTTGTATATGTAGCCCCGCAGGCTGCAATTTTATACACCACTCCTGTGGTATATAAAAACTTAGATCTCAAACCACTGCTAACGACTCATGAGGTCCACTCTGTGCCTGGAAATCAGCTCTAAGCCTTGTTGTTTTTATAGATGTAGGATGCCAGCTAATTTACAGACAGGTTTGGAGGACCATCACTCCACACTTTAAACCCTCTTTTCCTCTGATCTTCATATTTCAAAAGATAATAAGAGGGTTCCTGTGTATTCCTTTTCTCTCTGCTTCAAATTATGACCATAAGAGTTAATGCCAAACATAAATAATCTTCCAGGCTCTAAACACTTCTCATGTATTGTAATCCATGATATCATTTGATATAATTGTCTCCAAAATTGGGTAATTTGCAAAGTTTACAGGGCTCTTCAAAGTTTTGGCAGAACTCCTCCTTTTCAGGAACCAAGGATCTTCTGTCATCTGAAAACTACCCAAAGGCTTTTCACAATGAAATCTAAAAGCCAACTGCAAGCTTTGTTGTTTCGGCTGCTCTGGTCTAACTGAAACAGCTCACAAGCAGTTTGCAAAAACTTATAGGGCATGTCTCTAGCTTTCTGGGGAAGCTGAGAAATCTTCAAAGAAAAGAGTGCTCTCTTGTGGTTGCAAGACATGTCAGATCAAGAATACATACGTGCAAGCATAAGAGGAAAACTGCTTGATTTGTCTGAAGAGAGACTTTTTCAAGAAATGTGAGTTTCACAAATTGAACATGCGCATTTTCAAAAATCTTCAACATTTTTCATGTTTCTGCTCATTGCAGGAGTGTTCTGGTCATCACTCTGAGCACCTGCCTCAGATAAGCAAATACAAAGGTGATGCCCTGATTGCCCCTTGTGTAGCTATTACTAGATGTTTACCTAGATATTGGCTTACCTGATGGACCCTACACACTGCTTTAATTGGGGAGCTGAAAATCCCTCCTGACTGTGCCAGATCTGTGCTGCATCCTCCAGTTTGCCTGCAGCTTGCCAAGGTGAAGAGGTGGACAAAAGACAAGGACTTTTGGCAGTATAAGGAGAGACTTTCTGCCTTTTAAAAAAATATTTGGAAACAGTTGAACAGTATCAGCTTTTCAATATGACTTGCACTATAAACTCTGTTGTCCAGTAAATGTTTTCAGAAATGAATGCTTAAATGAAAACAGCTCATTCAGTGTAGCACTAAGGTAGGCCAGGACTTAACATTTTCTTCAAACAAAGAGGATGTTGGCCTCTAAGCAAATAGCTGAAGTAGGAAACAGACATTTGATTTGTGTCATCATGAGATTTAAAATGCTGCTCTCTGGCAGTATTCCTGTAAGGAAATGGAAACATGCCTCTCAGAGGGGGTGTCGCAGGTGCCAGAATGTTTCACATATCTCCATGACCTTGCCAGAACTCTAGCCATCTTCAAAAGGCAGGGTTATGTTTCAGTTCTGTCATGCAAGTGCTGCCAGACCTCTTTTCTGTGTTTACTGTAAATGCAGGTCACCAGCACTTCCCAGAGTGCACCTGTGCTAAACAGACATCCACTCTTCCTACAGAAAAATCCACATTGTTAATCCTTTAGAGAAAAACATGAAGAAAAATTACAGGTAAATGTTATTTGTTAATCTGAATGATTGAAGCCAATCTCATATCAAAGGGACTCTGCAGTCTGATTTTGTTTGTGTGCAAGAGAAGTAAGAAAATATGCCACAGGCTTTTATTGAATGTTGTATCTTGTTGACAATTTAATGTCACTTGCTGGCAGGGAGCCAGTGCAAGGCCAATGCACCTTATGTCCCACTGTAGGTCATTGCTGAGAGTGCAAGAAGGATTAAAGCAATGTATCATTCCCATACTGACTTCTGCAGAAAACAGGCCTTTCTTAACGTGTCTGCACATGCAGACTTCATGAAAGTAGCAGGACTGGCCCACCAAAGCAAAAGGCTAATATGCATTCTTTTTAATTATAAGAGTAGGTTAAGACTACATGGATAATGTTCCTCTTCTAAGACAAGCCTTTGATCTTCTTTCTTGCACTGTGTCTCCGATTAACTTCTCTTCACACCTTTGCTTGGATGATGCTTTGATTCCAGAATGTAATATCCTCCATACTGATATGAAGCAGATGGCCTGGTTTGCTTTTCAGGTGGTACAAATCAGGTGTTATTCGCTGCTCTACAATGGCAGAAGTACTGTTTCTATTTATATTACATATTTTGCTTTGTTTGGGGTTTGTTTTTTTTTTAAATACAAAGTTTAAATGGGGATGCTGGGAGATTCCTTACTCCATTGACTGTGGCATTCAAATAGTCTCCCTTCACAGAATCATAGAAACATAGAATGGTTTGGGTTGGAAGGGACCTTAAAGATCATCTAGTTCCAACCCCCCCGCCATGGGCAGGGATACCTTCTGCTAGACCATGTTGCTCAAAGCCCCATCCAGCCTGGCCTTGAACACTTCCAGGGAGGGAGCAGCCACAACCCCCTCCCTGGAAGTCTTGAAGGCCAGTTTGGATTGGGTCTCTGGTCCCTTCTAAGCCAACCCATTATATGATACTATGATTCTATGATTCTGTGATGCTATGCTGCTATGATTCTATGAACGGAACCTGTTTGAATGCCACAGTCAATGCCCTTCTTTCTCTCCTTCCTTTTACTTCATTATACGCACTTAATTACCCAGCCAAAATGAATAGAAAATATTTCTAACATGCCTCAAAATAAAACATTAAGGCATCTTCCTTACAGATATGACTTAGTTGTGGTTTTAATTGAATATATCCTAACACAATATCTACAAGAATGTAATCTTTGTACAGAAGAACCCTCAACTCATTTACAATCCCACAAGAATCATGAATAACGCTAGTGACATTACACAGTGATTGCCTTGAATTTCTTTGAATTACTCAAAGCAACAGATTTTCCTTGACACCATGTCCCTCTGTGTCTGAAAAGAAAGTAACTGGTAGAAATATTGTAGTAGAAACACAAGAGTCAGCTGAACACATGCAAGTCCACCTATTTCCCAACAGATGATGTCTCAACTATTTTATCTGTGAACACATTACTGAGAAGGAAGAAGAAGAAAATACATCAGGAGTTTAAAAAGAAACCCTCACAACACTGTGCATTTGTTATATTTTACCGTGCTCTAATTATACTAAATTCTAATATTTATTATGCATATCATAGTTTGTCTGGGTTGCTGCAATTTATTGACATATATAAAATTGTGAAACTAACAGTTTCTCTTGTTAACAGCATACTACAGACTTACAGTAATAACTGAAATTTAGACTGAGATCCAGGAATACAAGATTAAACAGTTTTGTGCCTCTCTAATCCTGTTTTATCCTTAAGCATGGGCCATCTCTTTCCAGCTCCACAGCTAGAAGTGAGAGCTGCACCTAAACTACTCAGGTTTCATACTGTGACTATCACCAAAATACAGGCCTGCAAAGTTCTAAAAAGCCAATAAAAGGTGGTAAGAAATTTGGATTTTTGATGTTAAAATGTTTGGCTTCAACTGCTGCTTTTTGTATATTCTGTTAATAGTGTAATTCTGCTCTCTCTGAGAAAGAACCCAAGGGCAGGTTTGCAATAGCAGAAGAGAACTGATCATATCGAGGTGTGGGCGTGGTCCAGCAGGGACTTCCACTCATGATGCCACAGAGGAGGACTGAAGTGTGCTTACTGCATCTATTTCCCCTGTGGTTTCATGAGTTTCCCTTATCTTTCAGTACATCTCCAGGATCAGAAGACAACTTGAAAAATAGCTCTGCAATTTGTTCCTCATGCAGCAAGTACTGCTATAAATGTCAATAAACTAAGCTTTCAGGGGACATAGTGCAGTTGTCTTATCAAAACACTTCACATATAATGAAAGTGTCTGGTATATAAAAAAGTATCTTCCCTTGCAGAAGAAATAGTTCTCAGATGTGTTTTATCACAATACCTTGGGCATGCAGAGTACATCCCTGTAGATACAGATTAATTTCTCATTTGGTGACACTTCATATTATCACTGGCTTCCTTTGATACTTGTGCTTTAAACTGGTAGTTAAGATATCACTTGTTCAAGGGAGTAAAGTGACTACAAAAAAAGGTGGAATCTCAGAGGACTCATGTTTCACAGTAGGAAAAACACTCTTACCTGCGTATGACTACATCCAATCTGGCTCATAGGCTCAAAGTGTTACTTTCAGCACAGATAGTTGAAATAGCACAAGGATTTCAGCACCAGGGCAGTTCTGCAGTAGAATTACGCTATAATAATTGGCATTAAGATAAGCCGAGGGCTTGGGATAACCTAGCATTTCAGGACAGAACTGAGATGTACTGAGTATAACTGCGAAGTTGTAAGGATGACGTCTGAAAATGGAAGGTCTCCAGTCATCTCCTATATATTAGGGAATGGAATGTCAAGAGAGAGACTTTTGGGCTTGTAGTTGTTTGCTGGAGTTTCTAAGATGGATGTGAAGTATTAGCACCAACCATGTGAATATGTGGTACTACACACATAAAAATGAAGCACAAATAATCACAAGCTTAGTAGTCCCTAAAAACCTGAAGACTTGATGAGCTCTTTCTTGACTTGATGAAATAATATTTGTGGGCCAATTCAGATACACTCAGTCATAGTTAGAGTAAGGATTATCTGGCTTAGCGGAGAAAAGGAGAGGAGATGTTGTGGGATATGTGGTAACCTAAATTAGGTCATTCTTTTGGTTATGAATGACAGACACCTGGATTTACTTTACCTAAATCCAGTCCTCCAGAAGTTATATATTTAGGCTAAACTGATTATGCAGGTCCCAGTTACAGGCCATAGACACAGAGAGGCAGCTCCAAAGGGAATTCTTACGCGTCTCAGACACCTACCTCAGGATGGGAGGAAGAACTCTCTGCTGAAGCCTATTTCTACCCTTCAGTTACAGAGAGAGCTTAAAGAACTAGTGTCTAACTTTCTGACAGCCAAAGCCAAATGAGGAGAGCATGCTTCCACACCTAGAAGAACCAATGGGTTTGTACTGAACTGGAATGATCCTTCCAGAACCTACATTTAGGCTCTCTAGGTCAAGAGGTAACAGGCAGAAAAATACCGCAAGTTTCCTCCTGTGCAGACATCCTATCAAGGGATGTCTTATTTAATGAGGCATCGTTTAAGTGTCAGGCATAATCAAATTACAGAAACACATTACAGTGTTTCAGTAAACAGCTGTTCACCCCAGCACTTAAGGAACTTATAGACTGATTTGAGCAGCATATGTGATGAATATCCACGTTGTCACAGGCAAAAATGAGTTACAAAACTACTTGCACACATCAGAGATTCCTTTGCAATGTAGCCTTAGCCGGAATTGTACATGAGCCATAAATCATAGATAATTGAACAACAGTTGATGTCCAGAAGGCAGCTGGGGATGTACAGGCTGATGGTACCGGAGGACATGAAACACAACCCTCCAATGACAGCAGCTATGAGGGCGTAATGAGAAAGCGGTGAGATAGCTGCCACTATTGTGTGAAAAAACAGAGTAAGCATCACACCCTTCTGAAAGAGGTGGCATGTGAAACCACAGGCAAGGGTTTTCAGTCAGCCGACCAAGGCGGGGATGATGCTTTATGACTGGAGAGTGCCAACCAAGATGATCGGAAAAGGGAGAACTGCCGTGTACCCGGGCTGCTCCCAGGCCCGCTCTCCTGCCACGGTGATGCCCACAGTGCTGGAAATAATCAGGAAATAAGGCGGGGAGTTGGCGGTGAAAACGGCTGAAATGCCGCCGAGGTTCACCGAAGGCAGGCCGGCCCCGGCCTCCAGCACGGTGGCTGGTGTCGAGTCCTGCGGCGGCTGCCGGGAAGTTGGCAGGGGCAGCGAGGCCGGGGAGCCGCCGCGGCGGGCAGGCGGCTGCCAGGAGGACAGGGATGGCCCGGCCTGACACGGAATCGGGAGGGCCCCCCAGGCACTCCCGGGCGGGCCCCTCCGCGCCAGCATGTCAGAGGCGGCCGGGCCCGGGCCGGCACCCAGACCTGGGCCCGTCACGGACCCCGCCGGCCGCGGCAGGCGGGAAGCGGCCGAGCCCCCGGGTGGTGGCGTCGCTTCCTGGATGTGGCGCACGGTGCCGGAAACGGCCCCCGTCCCCCTCCCGCCGCCGCTGTCGCCGCCATCACCACCTCCCTTTCCCTTCTCCTCCTCCTCCGCGCTCCCCCGCCCGCGGCTGGGCCCGCGCCGCTCGGGGCCCCGCCCATGAGGCGGCGGCGGCGGCGGCGGTGGTGGTGGTTGCGGTCGGGCCGGGGCCGGGACTGGGGCCGGAGCCGAGGGCAGTCGCCTGCCCGAGGGGCGGCGGCGGACCGGGGTTGAGGGCCCTAATGCGGCTGTGGTCGCGGCAGTTCTGCCGCCGGGAAAGGCCCCGCCCCGGCGCCGGGCCCCATGCACCCCAGGTGAGCGCCCTCGCGTCCGCCGGGGCTGGGGGACCGGGGGAGGCGGGCGGGACCGCGGCCGGGCGAGGCGGGGGACGGGCACCTCGGACCTTGCGACAGCGGCGCGCACCCCGGCCCAGGGGACTAGAGGCAAGGAGGGGAGGGGGTCCCTAAAGCGTTCAGCGCTTCCCGCAGGCCCCGAGGCTTTGCCCCGGTACTTCCCCACCCCTCGGCCCCGGGCGGGGGTGGTGGATCCCTCCCTCGGGCATCGCCACCCTGAGCAGCCGTTTGGGCCGAAAACGGGGGTGGCCCCGCCGGGTAGCTGGACCCTCGGCACTCTCCCTGCCAAGCCGTCCCTGGAGGCAAGTGGGGTGGTTGACAAGGGTGGGCGACCGTGCGATGTGAAAATGGGGCAGAAGCGAGCTGAAAGTCAGTGGCTCCGCTTGTGTAGCTCAGACCTTCGGGTTAACTTGCTTGACTTTGGTGTATTTGGCCATTTTTCCAGGGTGAGCAGTACCTTTCCTTACTGGAGTGGCGATCCAAGCTCCAGCTCTTGGTCGATACTGCAGAGCTTGGGCCTGCTGCTTGCAGAGGGCATGTGAGAGGCTTGGGTCAGGGTGGAGGCTGTTCAGTCTTGGTGCAGGGGTTGTGACAGCTGTGGGGTCAGCCGGTCTTTCTGACCCTACAAACCACTGGTGTGTGGTCAGGAGTGCCAGGGTGGGCAGAGCTAAGAGGAGGCAGAGCTTGCAGAGTTATTGACAAGTGGGAGGCAACCATGTCTCCTTCATGTCCCCATCCCCAGGGACTGGTTCAGGCTGCATGTGCAGCTTGTGATCCCAGAGGACGGATATGCCTAGTTTCTCTGGCATGGTTTCTCCCAAGGCTGGGGATTTGAGTTGCTGGGCAGCCCAGTGGTTTCTGCAGCTCTACAGCCATTCATGTGGTGTGTGCCCACTCGAGTAGCTTGAGAGGTGCAGGCACTCAAGAGCCACTGGTTGATTGCTCTGATGTCATCCGTGGTGCCAGTTTTTAATGTGGTAGGAGCACATGCCATGTCTGCAGAACCAGCCTGAGGCAGCCTGTTAAAACTCTATGCAATGGCTATTCTGCAGAGGTGACTCTTGTCACTGTTGGTCTGGTTCAAACTGACATTTTGTGTCCATTACCAGTTTTAAGTGATCTTTCCCCCTCCTCTCCCCTGATTGTTTTTTGAATGTGAGTGTGGTGTGCAGTAGTCATGTAATATAAATCAGATGCCATTGTCCAAGTAATTGTGACATTCAGCCTGCAAGTTGATCTGTGTTCACAATACTTTAATCACAGTGGCTTTGACTACAAGGAATGAGACTGTTTTCTGGATGGCGAGGAAGAAGCTGTGGTCTGATTTGTCTTTTTGAACTGGCTTTTTAATCCTAGTTATTGCTATCTAATATGATCAATATGTATTGATCATGACGTGATCACAGTGTGAGTGGTTGATGAGCTTTATGCTTAGCTTTCTAAGGCAGAGCTTTTATGTGTCAATATCTGGTTTTGAGTTTGTTTGCTCAGCCCTTCTTCACCACAGTACAGTCAGTAATCAGGAATGCTCTTATTTCTGTTTCTCTTTCTTTTTCCCCTCCCCTTTCTGTTCCCTGCTTCCCAGGATGAATGAAATTAACTTGAGTCCTGTAGGGATGGACCAGCTGACCTCATCCTCTGTGAGCAATGCCCTGCCCATCTCAGGGAGTCACTTGGGATTGGCAGCATCACCCACTCACAACGCCATACCAGCACCAGGTAATGGGGAAGGCTCCCACAAAGGCTATTGCAGCTCATGCTTTGTGTTTTACTGTCACGGGAATGTTCATAACTGGGTAGCATTGCTTGCTCTGATAGCGAGTCATGTCTTTAGCAGATAATGAGGTGATGTAGAATTGGGGAAGGATAGACCATAAACCATTGCTTATGCGGGCAAAGCAAAAGGCATGTGTGCTTACCAGGCTTATGCCTTAATGGGAGTCCTATTTTGTTCTAATGGGGTGGTTTGCACTGTGGGTAAGTGGGTGGCAGCAGAATCCTTTGAAATAGGAACTTTAGCTGCAAATCCACCTCCATCTATGTGTATCTTCACTCAGGTGAAAATAATGGTTTTTTACCTGTAAAGCAAAACTGTTTTCTTAGCTTTTTTTTTTCAGGGGACTACACAGACAAAAGTCCATTACAATTGTAAAGTAGAAGCCGGCGCTGCATAATGTATCCAAAAAAAGATCTAGCCACATTCAGGCATGCCTCTCAGTGCTGCGATAACTGTGATCCTTTCTTTGAAGCTTGACATCTTAGTTTCACAGTACAATACTGTACTTCCATAGGGAGCTCCCAAGGAAGTATTAACGTCTTTGTTTTGTGTGTTCATAAGCTCACGTAGCTCCATTGAATTTAAATGGGCATTTTCTTTTGCAGGCTTGCCTGTTGCAATTCCAAACTTGGGCCCCTCCTTGAGTTCCTTGCCCTCTGCTCTGTCTCTGATGCTCCCAATGGGTATTGGGGATCGAGGAGTGATGTGTGGTATACCAGAGAGAAACTACACCCTACCTCCGCCACCATACCCTCACCTGGAGAGCAGCTATTTCAGACACATTCTACCTGGTAAGTAGTCTGGTGCTGATGGATGGGAACAGAGAGAGAAATTGTTTTAAGAGCCATCTGTTTCTGTCCTGAAGCAGGCAAAACCGACTGTTTTGCAGAGCTGTAAATTCCCTGAGTTTGTCTGGAGTCTGTTGTGTTATTTACACACCTTTATTTTCAGGTCTCTGTTGCTATATATGTCTACGAAGAGAACTGCAGGGCATTTTCTACTTAAACCAAACCTCTGATCCCTCCTCCTACTGCTTTGTTTTTAAGATTAACAGAAAACAAAGCATGCCTGGTTTCTATGTCAAATGGCTTGTAGTTTGAAAATGGCTTTTTTTTTTTTCTCCTGTAGTCTGAAGCAGTACTTAATATGTACATAATTGTAGGTTACAGTAGTTCAAAGCTCAAAAAAAGCAAGCCATCAGCTGAGGAGTTTGGGCTCTTTCCCACCCATTGAGCCCATGGCGTAGTGTTTCATCATTTTTGTTCAAAGTTGATTTCCAAAGGCCTAACATACTGATTTCTATCTCAATTCGTCTCTCGCATGTGTTTTAGAATATAAATGTAGAATTTGACATGTTAATATATAAAGACACAGAAATCTGAGCTTTAAATGTAGTCCTTGTTTTGTTTTGTAGCAAAGATTAACAGGGTAGAAGTGGGTAGATTCAAGGTCAGCCAGTGAGTGTGCTGGTTCAACCTAGGTTAGGAGAAGAAATATAGCAGCCCAGATCTCATCCAACTACCTTTTGACTAGTGGCTGAACTTGCCAACTGCTTAGGAGTAACCTTTCCTACTGCATTACATACCTGCCCATTTTGTGGGCAAAGAGTAGAGGAGGAGACAGTGCATTTGAGGACCAAAAGTATTTGCCATTCTTCTGAGCTGTAATAATTTATGCACAAATGTATTTTTCTCTTTCTAGTCTGCATGATGTTTAGTCTGACGTTTCATAAGGTTCTTCTGTCAGTCATCTTACTGCCTTCAAGGATCCTCCTTGTTCAAGCCACAAGGCAGGATTGCATGCAGAAATGTGATGTAGCAGGTTAAATTTAACTGTCCATTTCTTGGCTTAGCCATTTTTAATAGGGTGGTGCTGCAGAAAGAGCATCTATATTTGCGTCTGTGTAATTACGGACATTTTTCTATGGAAAACTTTTACAGAACAAATGGCTTTTAGGGTTCAAGGCCAAAAAGAAACATGCTGACTCAGATCTTGCAGAATCTGCAAAATCTCTCTCTGTCTCTGCTAGAAGTACTGTTTACTAGAATGTGCGATGTATTTCCTCCAAAGATTTTTCTTAGCTTTGTCCAACAAGAGAAGTTGATAGAATGTAAATACAGGTTAGCATTTCTTTGTATCTTAAGTTCCAAGGTTGTTTGATGTTGAGAAGCTTCCCAGAACTACCAGAAAAGATGTTGAGAGTTTCTGATTTAAATTTAACTGGGCTCTTGTTTTAGGAGAAACAACATACTTTTCATGTAAGGAAAGACAACAGATGACTCATGATACTTTAGAGAGACCTTATCTTGGTTCTTCAGAATTGCAGTTGGTGATCTTGGAGATGGACAGTTGTGTCACTTAGTCTTAGAGGAAGGAAGTAGTCATTGTTAAAACTTAAATACCTAAGCAAAAAGGATGTATCCTTGAGAACTATTTCTACTTCTCCTAGCAAAGATGAACCAGGGATTATCAAATACTAGATTCCACTAGCAGTCCTTCATCCTTTGTCAGCTATTTCTTGAGAATGAAAAATTATGCCTAAAATGTGAAAAACCTCTTTCTGATTCAGTCTTTGTACTGAGGAGCCTAGGTTAAATGCCGCTGGAAACTTGACCAGAGTTTGACAAATAACTAGAGACTTGCTCAGTTGAATGGAAGCTCTGTATTTGCTGTCAAATGATAGTTTCACAAGAGTGTTGGGTTGGCATATGTTTGTGAGCTGTGTTTCAGAATTAGTGGGGTTTTATTGGACATAATGTAAAGAACATGTCTTCAAGGATTTACGTCTTAATGTACTGTGCTGCCATGATGGGGTATTATTGTTCAAGATTTGAAAACTGATGCCATCTCACTCTCTTCTCTTTCCCCCTCTCATTCTATCAGGTATCTTATCTTACTTGGCTGACAGACCTCCACCTCAGTACATCCATCCCAACACTATAAATGTTGATAGCAATCCGGCATTGTCAGTCTCCAGCAATCCCTCAGCCTTAGATACCTATCAGCCCAGCGGAACCGTGGGACTGGAACCAGGGATTGTCTCCATGGACACCCGCACAGTGAACACCCATGGTGCTCAAAACCTGCATCCTAGTGACAGCCACGAGGTAGCACTGGATACTACAATCACTATGGAGAGCGTTTCAAGGGTAACCAGCCCCATCTCTGCAGATGATATGACAGAGGAGCTTACAATGGATGATGTAGCCAGGGATCATTCACAGATTCCCAACGGCTCCCAGAGCCATGAACCTTTAGCCGTAGACACGGTGGGGAGTAACTTGACATCGGACGCTGTGGGACACGGCAGTGTCATTCCCATTCACGGTAGCACTTTGGAACTCCCTGTTGTCATGGAGCCCGACCACATTGCTGGGCGGGTGACAGGAATATCGGACAGCACACTAAATGACTCCATTCATACTGTGGCCATGAGCACCAACTCCGTGAGTGTGGCGCTCTCTACCTCACACAACCTAGCTTCCCTGGACTCGGTAGCCTTGCACGAAGTGGGCCTCAGCCTCGAGCCCGTGGCGGTGTCTTCCATAAATCAGGAAGTAGCCATGGGGCCAAGTCATGTGGATGTGTCTGCAGACAATCTTGCCTTCGTACCATCCTCTCTGCAAATGGAAGACTCCAACTCGAACAAGGAGAACATGGCAACCTTGTTTACCATATGTGAGTGGGCTTTTCCTGCTTTCTTGGGGTAGCTTTTGGTTATTTTTGGTTATGTAGCTGTTGTCTGGTGGGATGACAGAACTCTTGTTGCTAGTCTTACAGATTTCTGCTGAAAGAAATTTAGTTATTTAACAAGACCACAAAAGTTGAAACATCTGCAGTGGCAGATTAACTGCGCTGAAACGACACTAGTTGGAAGTAGTCATAATAGGCGATGTTTTAGCATCATTCTCTTTGTATCCATCTCCCATGTTGCCTTGAGGTTGGAAGCTGAGTTCTTTATGAACCTCTTGCCTTTTGTGGATATGCTGATATTATCCTTTGCAATGAGACTTTTGTTTTTCAAAGTCACATCACAAATTACTCTTCTTGCTCTGTTAAAAAGCCCACAACGAACACCACCACAAGCCATACATTTCATCAAGTGGGTATAGTTGTCGAGTATGACGTTATGTGATTTTGCAAAATTTTTATTAAACCATGAACAATCATCATGAAAATGTTCTCAACAGGACCTGCTGGAAAAAAGAGCAGAGAGGGAGGGAAGTTTTTAATATTTGTTATTATTCTCATCAAAGGACTTCAGTCCAGAGATTAGTTGATCTCCTAGGAAGAGAGGAGCACTGGACATTGCACTCTCTCAATTCTGTCATCATTCAAGAAGTGGTGTTTGAGAACTGTGAAGTTCTCGTTTGCTGGGACAGAGATTTGAACTTCCACCCACAGCATGTCTGGTTTCTTGCGCCTGAAGCGTAAGGCCAGCTTTTATATTCACGTTTTATTAGTTGTGGTAGCATTGCTGAGCACTGCTTTTGCATGCAATCCGGCCCTACAACTGCCAGAGCCTTATGACAAGCCTTGCCTGCAGAACATTTTTTAAGAAATGGAAAGAAATAGTACCTTGGTTAGCAATGATAGAGGCGCAGTTTAGTGCAAAGTCTCTAGTCAGACATTTGAATTAAAACTTTTATTCTGTGGGATAAAATATAACTTAAAATCAGGTGAGTGTAGAACAATGATGAATTTACAGCTCCTAGAGGAAGTTTTACAGCTCATGCGCAGTTCTTACAAGCATCTGTTGCATATTGGAACAAATAATGATCAAAATACTATGATATCCAGCATGCTGGCGGTGAGATTGCATGTCTTATTCACCTAAGTGAGATCTGATGTGCCAGCTTATTGTCACTATACTTAAAATAGGTCTAAGCAGTTTTGCAGATGATGCTCCCCATTGATAGTATGCTATAATGGCTGTTGCACGCCCAGTGCTTTCATGTGATTTGCAAAATACATCTTTGACTTGGGAAGGTTTAAATTTTAACTTTTTGTTGTTCTTTTTAAACTTCTCCTGAATAAAACATGAATTTGTGTCCAGACAGGTGACAGCAAGGAGGAGGAGTTGTTTTAGAGCCTCTCAGTGGTTTTTCCTCACTGTGAAGGCAGGAGACAGGGCCTTTTTCAGAAAACTTTGTACACTGCTCCTAAGTGGGAAGAAATAAGTGTGCCTTTGCTACAGTCCTAAATGTTTGCAAAACTTTAAGTAGTCCTTTTTTTGGTCATTTTTGCTTACTGTTCTAGGTACCCAAATCAGAGAAGTAATCACGGTGATTTTTTTTTTCATTATTTGTCAAGGAAATGGAAAGGAAATGGTATATTTCGCTTCCTGTAGAATGTAGGATTTTTTTTTTCAACTTCTTAAAAATGTATGAATCCCTAAACCTTTCCAAGTGGAAGTGTCACATGCCTAGAACTTGCTTTTCTTCCTCTTTGCCTCTCCTTGGGGCTAGTCCACAGACCTGTAGTGGTGTGTGCTAGGCAATGCTTAAAAACAACTGTTCCAAATAGTGTTTCTCATTACTCAGGTCTGGTTATTGTCACTGTACATGTCATCTGTGCACATGAAGCAATGCTTATATAGGCTCTACCTAATAATTTTCTAAGTACTTTCCTATCTGTAATTGTATAGTTGCTCAAACTGAACTTTGTATGGGGTTAGATTCTGGTACCCTGATGTATGAAGAGAGTGTCCCAAAAATCTCTTTAAACAAGTAGTAATGGAGCTGCTGTTTATACCTGCTGAAGACTACGTCTGTGATAGGTCTTTTATACTGGAGTTGGGCCATCAAGAGGCCAAAGAAGGTCTTTGTGGAGATCCTGTTTCATTTAGCTGAGCATCTTTCTTCAGAAGAAGAATGATTTATATCAGGAAGGAGGTTGCTGAGTAGGTGTCGGTTGCTCCATTCATAGAGAATTAAAATGATGTAGTTTTTCTAGATGAGAGCATTTTATGCTGTACTTTTCCCCAAATTTATTAGACCAAATACTTTCAGTAGTTTATTTTTCAGCAGTACATATGCTGAATGACAGATTGGTCAAGTGTTGCTACTGATTCTTCTTGGGCTCCTGGTTTTGTTCTGTTCAGTAGCATACCATAGAGATGTACTGTATGAGTTTATTGCAGTGAGTCCTTCAAAAGCAGCAGTGAGGTCAGGTTTTTGTGCCATGAAGATTTGCACATTGTCTGAATTTAAATGGAGATAAGGCAATTTGTGGGTTCAAATCAGAAAAATTTTAGAAAGGAGACCTTACTGTCCCTTTGCATCAATATCCTTGAGGTTCTACATGCAAGAAAACTCTTGTGTTCCTGGTAAAATCCAAACCATAACGAGTTAGAAAGTGTTTGGTTTGGCATGGCTTGGATTTTTCTGCCAATAAAGGTTATTTCACCTGTGATCAGAGAGAAAATAGCTCTTCTGTCATCAGCGTTACTGCCAGCTCTGGGGAGACCACCATCCATTTTGCAGTAGTTTTGATGAAGAATGGACTCTGTCCCATTGCTAGAATGCCTCTGTAGGGATAGTCTAGAGTCTAGGTGATTAATTTGCCATCAGGAAGGCAGGTGGAGATCCTCATGTTTGATCTGAATTGGATAGGAACACTGACTTGTACTGCGGTGCCCATCTGACTGAATAATACGGTTTGTATTCTTCTGAGTAAAAGCTAGTAAAGAGGACAAGTTAAAGCAGATAGAAGCAGCCTTTGGCAGGAGCTGAGCTGAAACATACTGGTTGGGAGCTGATTGTACCGTGGGGGCTGTTGCATCTTTTTAATCCCTATTGTCCCTTCCCATCTCTGCAGGGTGCACGCTGTGTGACAAGGCATATCCATCAGACTGCCCAGATCACGGGCCCGTCACCTTTGTCCCTGACACACCAATAGAGAGCCGAGCCAGGCTTTCTCTCCCTAAGCAGCTTGTCCTCCGGCAGTCTATCATGGGAGCTGAAGCAGGTAAGAATCAGATTGCTATATATTTCTATGCAGAGGTTTAAAAAACACCGCGTGAAATCCAACACCATAGGGATTTAAATGTGGGAAAGAAATACTGCAACAGAGAGGTGGTTCCCTCTTCTGTAATCACCTTGAGTTACATTATGCAAGAGCTTCTTTTTCTCTGGTTACTGCTTAGACTTCATCTAGACTCTAGGGGTGCTGCCATAGAACGTTACTGAAACACTTCATAAGGTCAAGCACAAGCAAGGTCATGTGCTGAACTGCCCAGGCACAGCTTTGATAACAAAACATTACAGCAATTGCAGTTTGGGGGAAGATACCAATTAGAAATTATAGAGATTTCTGTCTGCTTGTTCATCAGCTTGGTTTGCTACCTGTGGGTCTTCTGGGTGCTCTCACTGGAGTATTGATCACTAGTGCCTCTTTTCTTCCTGCCTGCCCCCCCCGCCCCCGCCTTTACATTTGGCATGTAGACTGTGACTTTGTCATTGGATGTGGACCTTGTTACTGTATTTCATGCCATTGTCACCTGGAGATCAAAGAGTACAGTGCAATATCCTAAGGATCTGAAGGCTAGAGAAGAATGTGATTATTGGCTTGCTTAGTGATGCTGCTTGTTGAGAGTAGATGACATCTGTTCTTTCCAAGCTGCACTAGTTTCCAGTTTATTCATGAAAGCTATTCAGTGTATTCATGTAGACCTATATATATATATAAATGTTTAATAATAAATAATATACACGCAGGAATCCCTCTGCCCATGACAGAAATACAGCTGCCTCTGGGGAGAAATGCAGAAGCTGCTTAACAATGCCCAGCAACAATTCTGGAAATTCCTGGGGATTAGGTAGGCGAAATGTAGTTATTGAAACTAGTATTTTTTGCTTCTGCAGAAAGTGCCATGAAAACTTTAATTGGTACAAGTGGCTAGGATCTTAGTTTTATAGCTTACTGAAAAGTAAATTACTTGCTTTTGACAAAGAAAATAAATATTTGTAATTACAACAAAGCGGCTCCCAACAGTGTCATGCGGTGGTGGTGGTTCTTGTCTCTGCCTTAGGTGTGTTTTACATGTGAAGTAGAAGCTTTGATGATCTTATGCCTAGATATTACCCCTGGAGCATTATCTCATAAAACTCCCACCTCTTTGTTATGTATGATTAGTTGTTTAAATAATTGATTTCTGTAGATTTTGGTCTTCTACTGATAGGTGTGTGGACACGAGAAACTATTCCTGTAAGGACTTGTTTTGGACCTTTGATTGGGCAGCAGAGCCATTCTTTGGAGGTGGCTGACTGGACAGACAAAGCAGCTAGTCACATCTGGAAGGTCAGTGGATGTTACGGTTCACAGAGTCTGCAGGCATGCCTTTATCTGGTGAAAGCCACCACATGACACAGCAGCTTTAACATTATCATCCTTGCCAAAATCAAAATGAATGCAGTTTGTTTAATACTTAATATCAGCATAGCAGAGCTGTATACCATGTAATATGCTGGTAATCAATCTTGAAGTACAACAAGCTTCTTTAATGCCTTTTCTTTTAAAGGACTGTATGTGGTTTCCAGTATTTGTGTGTAGCTGCAGCAGAGATTGTATATGAATTACTAGGCAGCACTTGTTTGTTTTGTATCACTGTTTATTGAAAGTACCCCCAGGTGATGAGTGATTTGTTTTAGGAAAGCTGCTTTAAAGCTTTCTTTTTCACATCATTTCATGTTCAGAAAGTAAAATTGATCTATATAAATAAAATACGTACTGTTTGCCCAGATATTATTATTCAGAAGACTTGGCTTGTAAGAAAAGCAGCCAAATGCATTTCTGCTGGGAGCTAAAGGTGGTGTGTGGGAAAGATGCTGATGAACAGCCTTCCTAGCCTCCTGGGTAGCAGAGAGGTCAAGATTCCTGTGTGAAGGGGAAAGTAAGGAGTAAGAACGGGGCTGTGGTCTTGGCAATGGAGATCTCCTGGCTTGTTCTAGGTAAACACATCCTCTCTTCAAGAAAGAAGCTGGCTTTCACTGTATTTGTTGCTGTGTTTTGTCCTAAGATTGCATTTTTTTTTTTTTCTGGTAGTTCTATCACAATGGTGTCCTGGAGTTCTGCATCATTACAACTGATGAAAATGAATGTAACTGGATGATGTTTGTACGCAAAGCCAGGTGAGAACCACCTGCACTGTGCTAAGTAGCTTGGTGTCTGAGGTGCCAGCTTCATAGGAGGCTGTGCTGGAGAATGTGTGCTGCTGCATTGACTGTCCAGTTGGGTAATGAGCCCAGGACCAAGGGACCTTCAGGAGTTACCTAGGCATCTTGGTCTGGTCGGGAGAATGAAATGGAGCACCCAGTGGAGAATGTTATGGGGGAACCAGTACACATGCTATAGTAAAACAGCCCCAAACCTGCCCATGTACTTCGTTTCCCATGTTCTAAAGCTTTAAACCAGGCTCTTTTTATATTAGCGTACTGTGTGTTCGTTTATTATTGCCTTCCCTCTATCCCATTCCTTTTGGATACATCAGTGAAGATGATGTTGATTGCCTTTTTGATTTTAATACTTCATTACCAAAGTGTCCCTGGTTCTTTTGGCCATGTTCCAAGCTCTTACAGCTTGCAAGAGTTGTCCTTTTCAGTTTTTCTGGAGCCTGTGATGAAAACTGTTCAGACTGGCTTCAGTATTGCTCCATATGTGGTCCCTTGAGAAGGCTGAACCTTTCCTATTGCTCTGTGATGCAAAGTAGTTTTCCCCTGCAATTCATTTCATTGCTCCCATATGCAGGAGTCAAGAAGTTAATGCTTGATCTCCCACTGCAGTGGGGGAGAGCTTTTGCTGGTTTCAGATACTGGGAATAAACATATGCAAGATACAGCTTCAGAAGATGAATTATCACATCTTGGAAATGCTTTGCAAGAGTTATTTTTGAAGATAATTTTGCTTTAAGACTTTACTGGTATTTATTTCTCTATTTCTTAAGTGGGTTAATATGAAAAATATATATATGTATTTTTGTAGTTTCTTAAGGATCATAAACTCTTCTCTCAACCCACTCAAATGTCTATTAATAATCTTCTCAGCAAGATACCACAGTGGTTTGAAAACTGTATCATTTGGTGGAGCAGATTGGCTCACAAGGTCCAGTTTTCCTTTCCTTTAATAAAAAAGGACAGAAGTGGCAGACGTGAAAGTTTTTATAATGTGGTGACAAGCACTCAGATTCTCTCATTACTGATTTATAGGAATTTCCTTATTTTTTTTCTCTTTCTCAAAAAGTAATTATTTCTGGAGGGGTTTTTTTCGTAACTCTCATTACTATAGGAACCGGGAAGAGCAGAATCTGGTAGCTTATCCTCACGATGGAAAAATTTACTTCTGCACCTCTCGGGACATCCCACCTGAACACGAGCTTCTCTTTTATTACAGTCGGGACTATGCACGACAGCTTGGTAAGTAAGCGCTCATCTTTGTTGGCTTTGCAGGGAGTACTCAGTTTGAATTCCCTTTTAGTGCCATCTCTGGGCACTGTAACTTAGGAGTGCATTATGTTCCTTCTCAGTTCCTAGTGGTGCATGTCATAATTTCCTTTTACCTTTCATGGCTACAGGAGTACCATTGTTTGAAAAAAACATTTCACTATCTAATTCCACTGATCAGGAGTAAATGATCGCAGTTTCAAAGAAAAAGGGTTGGTTTTGTTCTGTTCATCCATCTGGTGCTAAGGGAATTTTGCTAGCTGAAGATGTTCCTATTCTCCCCCACTTTTAGTTGTGATAATTTAGGTTTGGTGGAGCTGTGCTCAAAATCATTCCAAAGTTTGGTCCCCCAAAATATTTGAAATGGCATACCTAAAAGAACTGAAGAGCAAGCACCAGAGCTGAAAGGAACGGGGGTGAAAATCTCTGCAGCTGGCTTTGCTACCACAGGAAAAGTTTTAATATGGATCATGCTCACGCTCTGTTAGGCCTTGCTGTGCCTCATTAAAAGTGATGTTTTTGTGCCCAAAGGTGTCCCTGAACATCCAGACATGCACATCTGCCACTGCGGAAAGGAATGTGCTTCATATGCAGACTTCAAGGCCCACTTGAGCAGCCATATTCACAGCCACCTCCCCAGTCAGGGGCACAGCAGCAGCCATGGGCCAGGCCACGGCAAGGAAAGGAAGTGGAAGTGCTCCATGTGCCCCCAGGCTTTCATCTCCCCTTCCAAGCTCCATGTCCACTTCATGGGGCACATGGGTATGAAGCCACACAAGTGCGATTTCTGTAGCAAAGCTTTCAGTGATCCTAGCAACTTACGGACACACCTCAAGATACACACAGGTAAGGGTTGGGGACTCTGTAGAGATGCCTGTGCTAGTAAAACATTGGGGCAGGACTTGTTCTCTCTGATCCCTTGGCCAGTTGGCAGGGCATAGCTTGTGTCCATAAATCTAAGCTCTTAGAAACATAGAATCGTAGAATGTTTTGGGTTGGAAGGGACCTTTAAAAATCATCTAGTCCAGCCCCCCTACCATGGACAGGGACATCTTTCACTAGATCAGGTCACTCAAAGCCCTGTCCAACGTAGCCTTGAACACTTCCAGTGGTGAAACATCGACAGCTTCTCTGGGCAACCTGTACCAGTGCATCACCACCCTCACGATAAAAAAATTTCTTCTTTATATCCAATCTAAATCTATCCTCTTTCAGTTTAAAACTGCTGCCCCTTGTCCTGTCACTACAGGCCTTGGTAAAAAGTCTCTCTCCATCTTTCTTATAAACTCCCTCTAAGTACTGGAAGGTCACAATAAGATCTGCCTGGAGCCTTCTCTTCTCCAGGCTGAACAACCCCAACTCTTTCAGCCTTTCTTCACAGGAGAGGTACTCCAGCCCTCTGATCATTTTCGTGGCCCTCCTCTGGACCAGCTCTAACAGGTCCATTCTTTCTTGTACTGGGGACCCTAGAGCTGGATGCACTACTCTCACAAGAGCAGAGTAGAGGGTGAGAATCATCTCCCTCCACCTACCTTTCTAAGAATGGGTAGCATCCTGGCTGTCTGTCTCTAGTCCGTGCTGACCGCAGCTAACGCGTGGGCACTGCCTGAGAGAGTGTTGGGTGGCATGGGATAGGACTGCGCTGGGTTCAGTGGTGTGGGTGCTTCTAGAACAGTATGTAGACCTGTATTCTGGCTGATTGTGCCGTATCTAAAAGCATTTGATGAATCAAAGTTGATTACAGTAGGGAAAAAGTGTTGGCCTTCATCTGGGAGACAGAAACCCTTTTTTCCCACACAGCAGATTCAGTGCTGGCAGCTATGATAAAACAAGGGTTCCCTTCTGCTCATGAGAAAAAGCCAATTGGGTTTGAGAGCTTGTAATGTGGACAGTTGTGCACTTACTTAAATATGGGGCTGAGATCTTTCTCCTCTCCCCTACTTGAATTGTTTTTCATCTTAAGGAAATGGCCCAAGACTGAACTTGGTGATTGTGGGGTCAGACTGATGTGGATAAGGCTCAGTTCTGTCACTCATCAAAACTTAAGTCTGCACATGCTGTTGACTTTTGTGGGCATTTGGATATGACTGGAGGCTTTGGCAATAAAGGGAGAATTGCCAGCAGAGCAGTGAATGAGTGTTAGAAGAGGAAAACAAAATATTGGAAGATTTTTCAGCTGTGTAAGAAGAGAGGAAATATGAAAAGGCATGGATTTAACAGAGTGAGGACAGGGGAGAGGGTGAAGGTCAAATACAGGCCAGCAATAGACAGTGTGGATATTTTTGCCTCTATTTTTTTTCAGTGAGGTTGAAATAGCTATTGGGAATCACAGAATGCAAATCACAGAGCTGGAAAGGGAATAAAAGTGGGAGTTCAGTGCACTAGACTCAAGCATAGGAAGCTGTGGGCTCAGTAGTGAGGAGTTTTAATAAACTGATCAAGTACAAGTGTGGTATACACAACCACAGAACACTCAGTTGGATAGGGATGCAAGTGCTATTCAAACTTAGTCTGAATTCAAGTAGCGTGTAGGGGTTTTGAACCATTTCTGGCAAAGAATAATGAAAGAACTACAGATAAATAGAAAAATGGGATAAAACACAGAAGTTAGCAAAGAGCCAGTGAGCTTTGTACCTGTGTGTTAGATAAGAGAACTTGTTTTTCTAGACAAAGGCAATGCAGTGCATTACATGTGGTTGGGCTCCAGTAAGGCATCAGATAGTTCCTGTGGGAAATCAGTGGAGATGGGGATGTACTGATGTACAGTAATGAGATGACTACCATGGTTACTATTATAAAGGAGGCTACCATTATTTTTACTCAAGAATTCATATTGGATAAGCCTAGTGTTGTTGAATGTTTGCCTGAATCTCTTTGCTAGAAGATTTACAAGCGTACTGGTGATGTTTTGATATGCAGAACAGGGAGGCACAGTTGGTGCAAACAAGAAGCAGAAAGTCTGTCTTACAGGAAAGGCTGACTGATCACAAGCACTGTAGGAAGAGGAATCCAGGGTGTTTAGAAGGATGAAGTGCAGAACCACACATCACATGAAGGGCTTAGTGGTTCGAATCAGTAGCATTGAAGTGGGTTTTTTGGCTTGGGGGCATGGCATGGGGAATGAAAAGTTTTGGGAACGATGAAATGAAGTTAGATGCCTGTTTTTTGCATAGCTGAATCTAGACTGTAACTAGGTAGGCCTATATGTTGAGTCTGAAAGAGCTGCAGGAGGAAACAGGTCCTGTTCACAAAGAATCTGCCTTTCTTCAGGATAAAATTTTATTCTTCAGAAGTGGTCAGGCTTGTTTGCTTACTGTATTTCTTGGGACACTGACTGACAATTTGTGGGTGTATGTATGTAATCATAGGTCAGAAGAATTATCGCTGTACCCTCTGCGACAAGTCGTTTACCCAGAAGGCTCACCTGGAATCGCACATGGTCATCCACACGGGGGAGAAGAATCTGAAGTGCGATTACTGTGAAAAGCTATTCATGCGGAGGCAGGACCTCAAGCAGCACGTACTCACTCACACACAGTAAGTGATCTCACAGGATGTGTTGGACTGGCCAGTGCAATAAAAATGAATCTCCAGTTTGCAAATAGTTTGGCCTAGGGAATGTAGGTTCATTCTCTAAGATGACAGAGAAGTCAATCTGGACAAATTCCTTGTTCCTGGCTGGAGTTGTCCTACTCTAGTGTTTGTAGTATTTTAATGACACAGTAAATTCCAGGCATGCCCCTTGTCTTGTGAAATGGCATTCTGGAGTGTTCACCATTTTGAAGTGAGAGGGGGTTAATTGATTTACATTTAGTTCTCTGCTGAGAACTGTTTCCACATCCTAGCATGACCACGAAAAATCATAAACTCCTCAATGCTATTCTCACTGAGTAGCTTGTTAGTGAAGTCTCCTTCTGTTTGCACGGGGGGGGGGGGGGGGGGGGGGGGCGGGGCAGCGGTGCAGTCATTCCCAGCTCTCCCCCAGGTCTCATTTATGCACTTGGGTCTCCTGGTCCTCCTGCAGAGAGATGCCCATGGTCAGGGCAGACCCCCAGGTCCTCCTCCAGTTTTCTACAGGTCTCTCCCACCCCCTCAGCTCTCTGGCAGGCCAGATCATTCCTTTTGCTGTGAGAATCTCTCCATCCTGTTTAGCTACTCCCAATACAAGGTCCTCCCTTAAAAGCTGCTTACCCAGAGCTAGTCCCTCTGCTTACTTTGTGGTCAGCATCTGGTTCTTGTACTCACTTGGAGTCGACTGCTGCTTCTGTCATTCTGCCTAGGAGACAGCATAGTGCAGCTAGCGTAAGCAAGAGAGAGGCAGACAGACTTGCTTTGCTGCTTGTTCTTAGGGCCAGAGCCAAAAGCTCCACTGCTAAGAAGTGTTTTGCACAGTCATCTACAGAATTTGACTGTTGCAACTTGGTAAGCCTCTGCTTAGTATTTAAAGACTGAGAGTTGTTAGCACTCAGCAGTTTTGTTTTCGTTTTTGTTTTGGGTTTTTTTTTTCCCCCCCCATTCACGCAGAGTGGGAAGGAGGGAGACTAACCCTTCTACCATGGCAACATCTCTGCCCTTGCCAAAACATGGAGTTTAACCAGAGTTTGGTCTTATGCAAAAATAAACAAAACTGTTGTAGAATTCTTTCTTCTTTAATTTATCATCAGAAAAGAAAAACAGTTGGTTACAAGCTAGCAGTTAGTCCAAAAAGCCTGACTTTTGCCAGTGATGTTGGGGCAGGGGATGTGAGGAACAGAGGAGAGGGGCTCTGTGTACGTACTATGTGAGAGAAAACTGAGCGGTATTTATACTTCAGTGCTGCAGTAGTGCTGTTATTTCTGGTCTGCTTCTCCTTCAAGCATACTGAAAGTAAGATTTAGGAGTAAGACTGACCCTTTCTTTCACCCTTCCTGTCACCATCACCCCACTATTTAATACAGTATCAGCTGCCTTGCAGCAGGAGCAAACTAACTTTTTCATGTCTTGCAGAGAACGGCAGATCAAATGCCCCAAGTGTGACAAGCTGTTTCTGAGGACAAATCACCTGAAGAAGCATCTCAATTCACATGAAGGAAAGAGGGACTATGTCTGTGAAAAATGCTCCAAGGCTTATCTAACCAAATATCACCTCACTCGCCACTTAAAAATATGTAAAGGCCCCACATCCAGCCTGTTGGCTCCAGAGGAGGAAGAGGAGGAGGATTCAGAGGAGGAATTAATAGACTCTATGAGGACTGAAGACTGTAGGATTAACAATGGAGTCTATTCAACAGGTGATGCCCTCTCCGGAAACAAATAAAAAGAGAGAGGGAAATTTTCTTGGATGGTAGAACTGGGGAAGGAAAGAAATCCTCTCCCTTGTTCCCCCAGTCAACAGCATATGTCAAATGAGGAGCTTTCCTTCGGTTTTGGTCTCCGCACTACCACTGCTTAATAAACTCTGTAGCCAAAACACTGAATGAGAATGGATCATGCACATACAAGTGAACGCTGCTAAGAAGGAAATATGAGGCAAGGAGATGTTTTCCACACACACCGTGCATACTTCTTTTCCATTCAGTACCAGGATACATGACACACCTTGCATAGCCCTTTGAGTCAAGAGCCACAAACCAGAAATGTAGTCAAGTAATTGCAGTGACCTGTGAGCCAACTGTCCTTAACTGCCAAAGTTGTGACAGTAAGAAAAACAAACAAAAAAATGGTGGTGGCAATTGATGTGTTTTTCTTTTTAATACTTTAACTGAAGGATGTAGTTTGACACAGAGCAAAGACTGTCAATGCTCAGGTTTCCTTCTAAAAATAAATAAAAAAAGCTTTGGTTTAAAAAAAAAAAAAGCGCCAGCAAAATCAGCATTTGCAGCAAAGCAATTGCCCCACTACAGAAAATCAAATATTGCTTCTCACTCTAGTTCACTAGAACATGTAAGCAGGTGAAGAGGTAAAGACTCAGTAGGGAAGAGGCTTACAGATGATCAGAGAGTGTTTACAGTATATATTACTTCTTGTGCTGTAAACCTTTTACCACCTAGAATGATGGGAGGGTTTGCTGCTAATACTATTTATGGAATGAAGATGTATTTCATTTGGTTGTTTTAACAAAAATTAAAGATGTGGCTCTTTTCTAATGTTCTTTTTTAATATTTATACATTCTGAGAAAATTATTTCCTATTTCTGATAAAGATGTTAAGAGAAATAACACCACTTTTTCATCATCTGCCTCTGCCAAGCCTTCCTGGGACAAGGTCAGGGTAGGAGCACCCTCCAGCTGAACAGGCACAGCTAAGAACTGGTGTTTAAACCTTGTAGATTTGCTGTGTGGCACCTCTGGCTGTGCTGTAAAAAAAAAAAAAACGGTAAGCTGAGCTCTGCTCTCCCACAAGGTAGTTGGAGGTTCCCTTGTGAAAGAGGCTCCAGTTCTTGCCCCAAGTGGCTCAAGTTCAGCTGTACCTCTCCCCATACGCTGCACTTCCTAGAGAGCACCCTGGGTTTTTCAAACCTGAACATGCATAATGCGTGCCCTCTGAGATCAGTAAGTGAATAAAAAGCTCTAGAAAGACAGGTTGAGGGATTTTGTTTAGTCAAGGGGAAGATGGGTTGCCTGCAGTTTTCTTCCTAAAACAAAAAGCAACTTCTAGAGCTACAGTGCCAATTAATAGCAGAGGTAGAGATAAACAGAAATTACTGCTGTCAAAGGGCTTAACACAAAGTATTTATTTCAAAGGAAACTTTGAAAAACTTGCAGCTTTTCAGTGGAGAGCACTTGAACATATGTGGTTCTGGTGCTTTCACCTTCTTCAGCTTCACAAAAGCAGCTGTTCACTTGTCCGCATGTTCACTATTGCTTGGCAGAGAAAGGATTGAGGCAGGAATCGCAACACATCCAAAATATTCTTAGTTCCTGCAGTGCCATGCTAAACACCTGTCACCAGACTAGAAACAGCTGAATTCAATTTAGAAGCAGCCACCTAACTTCAAGGGATGGGAAGGAAACCTACAGCCCTGCCTTTTCCCCATCTGCAGTTTTGTATTGATACAATTTATCTGCTTTACTTCACCAGAATGCCTTACAATGAACTAGGGTGGAAAGCTTGTGTAAGATCTTGTCAACTGCATGCACTGACAACATGCCTTCTTTGATACCAGTTGCTTTAATACCCAGGGCATTTTTGCAGGAGCAGCACTTTAACAGACACCTTCCAGTGTGTGGAGGAGGAAGAACTTCACAGGAGGTTAACTTCTGGCCTGGGGTAAGGCACTTGGGTATTAATTTTAAATGTGAGGAAACTGTTTGAGTCACATTTCCTTGATTAGGTTTCTGATGCTATAAACAAAGCATTTAAGTCAGTGGTTAGGCTCATACTCTGAATGTTCCTCTGTGCCTTCAGGTTTCAGACAGAAAGGTCTGGGAGGAGTTAAGAACACAAACACATAACACAGACAGTTTTCACCAATGACAGGGACCAGCCAAGATCCCTACATACCCTTGCTTTGTGTCCTGACAGCCTCTCACCTCTTCTGAGTAGTAGCTCCTTATTTCAGTTCGAATTCTCTTGGAGCTTGAAAAAAACCCAATACACATGTAACATCAATAAGCTTCAGATGCTGTGGAACCAGGGAAAAGAAACCCTTGATCATGATGGGATACAGCTGGGATATTTCTGGTTTGAAATTAGTTATCTATCTGAGCTGTTAGAAAATACATTTCAAGATTCTACCCAGGGACTCCAACATTGCCCGAGAAATACTCTTGAGACTTAAAAAAGTTACAGAGAACTTTTAAAATCTGTATTAGAAATCTGTAAATCTAGCCTCAAATTAAGGATAAATTATCTATCTACATTGTCATTTAATTCAGCTTTGGTTTATTTATTATACAACTGCTGTCAGAAGTATTTTTCCCTGTGCCCTTAGACAATATTTACCTTCTTTGCAGTATTCAACAAACTTCTGATAGCAGCAGAATGTTTTTTTATTGACTGTTTCATTTTATATATCAACTTTACACATGGTAGCCCCTGTTTCAGTGATCGTATCTCAGGCAGAAGCAAGTGATTTAATCTTTCAAAGCTGGTAATAGAGGCAGGAACTCGGAACCTCTGACTTAGAGCTTAACCACATCACCATGGTCCTTTGAGACAAAGAAGCCAGCAGATTGCAAGACATTCAAGTAATTTCTATGAACGCTCACCAAATGGGGATTTGCAGAAAATACATTAGTCATAGTCCCGTTAATTACTTTGATTTTTTGATGTTTGGTCCATCACGATTCCATTGTTGTCTCCAAATTGTTGCTGCTGCTGGCTGTGGAGCTGCAAGCCACAGAGTTGGCACTAGCCAGAACAAGTCTCTCTCTCTTTCCAAAAACTTCATTCACTGCAACATAGATAAGGGACTGCTTACACATCACGCTCCCAGAGACAAGGGAGGGACAGCCAGTATAGCATGGCAAGCACCATGGAATGGAAATCCTAACCTGATGCAGGTTTCAAAGCTTTCCCCCTTATCCCAAGTAGGGAGTTGAAGCTTACACATCTGAACAATTTCCCACAGGTGATACTTAAATTACAAGTCCTGTTACTTCTCCCCCAGAGCACTTCTAGATGTTTCCCTGTGTGTAATTCCTGTACCTAAGTACTATGAAATGAATGAGTTTTGCAGAGCAAAACATTAAGTTTAAATAATTTATTTCTGGTTTTAGTCTCTCTGGTTTCCACCAAGTTCTGAAAAGCGTTCTCTAAAAACTCATGCTATTTAGTTACATGTAGTTATAACAACCAATCAAAACCAGTCCTCACTGTTATTCCCACAAGTACTCAAGAATGTGATATTTGATTACACCAGGAAGATTAAAAGTAAAACATAGGTATTATAAGAAATCAGGTATTACACTTCAGCTACAAGGAAATATGTGGCAAACAGTTCTCCAAGTTAGAAAAAAAGCACACCTTTTTTGAAGCTCAAAACACAAACACATATGCAGTTTTGGGGTATTTGAAATATTAACCTAGAGTTTTTCTCAGAGCCACAATACATTACTGAATACAAAAACAGACCCTGGGGGCAAGGGGAGAACCACAAGATTCAAAGAAGTTAGAGTATTACCTGCAGAAATCTTGCTTATATCCCAAACACGCAGTCCTTCTCGCTCTCCTCCAAAGGCAAAAACAAATGGGAAGTCAGGGCAGCAAGCTGCACAGAAGAGAACACCCTGGGAGGGAGGGAGAAAGAAAGAGAAGGATTTTTTTAAAATGTCATCCTAAAATGAATTTGTCACCTGAAAATACTTTCACCAAGCAAGTTTTAACAAATGTAAGCTAAGTTTTCTGAAACTTATTTTGTAAAGACACAGAATTAAAGTCAAGAACTGCTAATTACAAACAGTAAATTACATCTTTGTCTTGAACCTAGCAGATATACATTGGAGCACCTATAGTTCTACTCAGAACGTTGTACCTGGTATTCAGCACTCTGTCAATTACATATTGAATTGAATACTGCACTGTAAGAAGAATGATTTACCCAAATACACAAATGTGATTTTTATTTTATTAAAAGATGTTATGTTACGTAAAACAAGATTCAAGCTAGACAAAAAAGAATAAGCAGACATAATTCATATATAAACCTTCTTGGAATCAAGAAATTAATATTACCCTACCATTTTCATATCCCTGGAATGGATTAAACTTGGTCTGTCTCCCAGGATATCCCAAATTTTCACATATTTGTCAGCAGATGATGTCACAAGGCACCCTTTGATCTGACTGCTTAGCTGTAGCCCTGGAGGATTAAGAGTGCAGCAGTGTGAGAGCACAAGGTAGCCACTACTTCACAGAGACAAGGATACATTTTGAAGCAAAGTCACAAGAACAAACCCAATATTCTCCTTGCATTAAACTCTGTTCTAGCACAAAGGAGCAAAACATTAATGAAAGTTTCATGCTGCTACTGCTCCCCATAGCAAGAGCAAACTGACTTCATGTAGGTTATTTTGTTCCTCAATGCAACAACAGTAACAGTGCAAAGATGGTATTGTTCTGCTTCTTACTTCACATAATCTGGCTTCCCCAGATAGTTTTCTTCATTCATTTGCCAAAGATCATCTCTTTTGCTACCCAAGACGATGGGATATATTCATATGATCTCAGTTTAGACACCTAATCATGTGCTTCAAGTTGCTTTTTAGAAGCTCCTATGCTGATCAAATAACTGAAGTAGCCTAAAGGAGGCAGTGTGAAAACCTTCCCATGTGCCATACCTAATTCATCTCTAGACTGAATGTCAGTATAGAATAATTATGGATAGAGGAGGTAAACATCACAGTTCATAATCCTGGACCAGATTCCATGGTTTTGTTCTTCCTCACCCAAAAAACCACAGGGACAGTGTCCTGAGTGAATAGATCTGTTCTGACATGCTTATTCATGACATCCACTGACAAAAGTTCAATGTTGTTAAAATACTTTGCTTACAACGGCTTCTCAGCAGAGATTTGTTTCACACATTGACTACCCACAATTAGTATGCACAACTCTATTTGTTAAGCAGGAAATTACTACCACCTCAGTCATATCAGTTAAAGACATCTTCCAGATATGCCTTGCCACTGGGGACAAACACAACATGCACGTAATTTACCTGACACCTCTTCATCGTGAGCTTTCAGAGTAAACATTGGCTTATCAGAACGAGCATCCAGACAGTACACAAAGCCATCCTCTGTGCTTGCCTAAGGAAACCACAAGATTTTAAAAACAAACAGCTGTAGTCACTCATTTGGAAAAAAGCTCCTATGAAATAATACCCACCCTCTAGTAAATCCCTGTGATTTGAGACAGACTTACACTACTTCTCGGTAGGGCTTGTTACACAGTGTACACAGGTCTGCATCCCCAAAGTCAGACTCCATCCAGCTTGTGCCTGAGCTATTCTATGTACCTAAACTATGCTGCACTGACTTACACCAAAGTCTTAATCCTATACAAATTTCTAAAATTGTATTTTGAAGATGGTTGCACTACTAAGCTTCGCTCTCATGTTAGGCAATGAAATACAGAGCTTTTAGTCTTTTAACTGTCAGTTCAAAGTTTCTGGAGCCATCCAGTGGCTACATAATAGCCCTGTGCAAACCTAAGTGGGATTATACCCAGAGAGACCTACAACATAAACAGAACAGAAATGAGCAACTGCTTGTCAGCTGTATACACAAAGCAACAGAGATAATAGACAGCCACACAGATAATAAAAAAGATTTGTTTTTAAATTCTGTTTAGAAGTTTTATTATAAAAATCTCGACAAAAACATCTATACCAGCTAGGAGGACAGTGCCCTCTAGCCCTGATTTGAAACACGGAATTAATATTAGACTTAGTTCTAATTAGCTACTTCTCAGCTGCAATTGCTTCATTACACGAAACACAACAGCAGCTATGCAAAGGAAAATATATCCCTGCCACTGAACACTATAACAACATGGCAAAAATGCTCACCTCTGGAGTGAAAAAGCATCAGCATCAATTGCTTTTCTACTGTCATAATGAAGATACCAAATAAGTAGCTGGTCTTGATATACTTGTTGAAAAAACTACCTTAAACCATCCTCCACACATTGCATTTTTAAAATAAGCAATGCCAACAGCCCAACTGCCCATCAGGTCCACTATATGATTCAGAAACGTTATGAACACAAAAATACAGGTTAAATGAAATGGCAACAGTCAACAGACCAAGAATAGAAGTGCATATACTCACTAAGAAATTACAAGGTGAAAAATTATTCCAAGTTACTCTTTCAACCTGACCACTAAACCGCCACATTCGATGGTTATATTGTGGATTTCTGCAATCATACAGCACAGCTGATCTATGGGAAAAGAGGAATAGGAAATGAGAAAGAAAATAAATCAGGGCATGACACTTTATGAAGTTTGTTTTACCACTGGCATCTATAGAATTGTCCATGTAAACTACAATTCAAAAATTAAAATGGAAACAACTTCATTATTTAGTCTTCCAATTCAGTAACAGATGAAAATTTCTCAGATAAGCACAAGCTTTTGCCATATGCTTCAAAGTTTCATCTCGGTTACAAACAGCTATTCTATTGAAACTAAGCAAACAGCTTGAATTTACTCAATACATAAGATACTTCATATATAGGAGACCATAATTATGCAAATATATCACTTAATTATGAACAGACTTCAGTAAAGTCAAGTAATGACTGTTCAAAAATAATGCACTAATTAGGAAATCAATTTGTAATACACATACAAATATTTTTAAATATTCTTTAATAAAAAGAAAAAATAAATAATCTTTACAAGTGGTTAGGGAAATGCTACTCCAAAAAGGAGAAAGAGCAAATGGGAGTTAGTGGGTCCTCTGGGATTCTTTACAGGCATGTGCTCAGCCCAGTGGCAGCAGAATCTGTCCCAACCCAAAAATCTCCTGGATGCAAAGGCAAGAGAGGAGTCATGATGTCACTCTTGCAACACATCACCACAATCAGCATCCACAGTGCAGCCCACTCCCACTCTATCCTATAATTAAAGCCAAAGAAGTGTGATCTAGATTTCTCAGCTCTTTTACAAGTCATTTTACAACAGTTTAGTACATATGCAATTTTTAATGGTCTGACTTTCAGGTTATGAAGGTATCTGCCAATACTGACTGAGTAGCCTGTGGTCCTGCGAGGATTTACAGGAAAAATCCACAAAGGCAGTCTACTTGTTTATAGATAGTACACTGGTTTACAGGTGACCATGGTATCAAAAGGCTAGCTAAAAAGGGATCGAGCAGCTTGTCTCAGCATTTGGACGTTTTCCTTCTTTTTATGAAAGTAAGTCAAGGGGGAAGAAAGTGGACAAAAGCAGGGTCTTAACAACATTAAAAGGTTTTTCTCCAATACTTTCACTTAAGCGGATGTAGCGAGAGCATAATAGAAGCCAGAGAACATAAAGGCTTGGCTAAAGACTGACAAGTCTATAAATATTTTAACACAAGGACAAAGTCTTAAAGGCAGAATTAAAAAAAAAAAAAATCAGTATAAGAAAATCATGGTTATAGAACAAAATTTAAGTTACCCCTATGAGATGGGAGAACAGAGGGGAAGTTTTCTGGCTGGCAGGGCCTATAAGAACTGACAGTTACAGGGCTAGTCCAAGTGTGCAGACACAAACCATTTCACAGTATCTCCAGGCTGCAATCACAGAAGACAGCCCGTTAAACTTGGCTGTGACATGACTATCAATAGAGGCTGTAGGGAGCAGACTGGGATTTTAAAGTTCCTCCTGCCCCCACCCTGGTCTTACAGTTTGGCAAAACCTGGACAACTTTTCACAGGAAGGACCAGTGACATTCCCAATACAGAAAATGCCATAAGGCCAAATTAAGAAACAAATTCAGTCTGGAGCAGACACCTGGCACAGAAAATGTCAGTCCAGATGATTAAAAAATTTGGCTAGTCCTGAAAAAGAGGTAAGGAAAGCTACATTTTGGCTACACACAAACCTGGCTACCTTGCTGGAAAAAAAATAACAGCTTACTCAAATTTGGCACAGTTATAAGCAAATGAAAAAGAAAACATGAGGCAACTTAACAGGCTTAATTCCATACTAGTACCCTCCCTATGTGTAACATTTGAAGATATTACCCTGACATACTTATCGTAAGATCCAGAAATAAGGGTCTGCGTTTCAAATGGATGAAATTGCAATGTCTGGACCTAGATAACAGAATATTTTATTTTAAAAAATAAGCATTTAGATATAACACACATATACAGGAATTTTCTTTGAACAAAGAGAGCACAATTCCCCTCCCCAAAACACGCTCCTATTAAGCTTGTTGATTACTCAGATTTCTGATAAAACAGTGCAAGAGGTGCACATTATTTTTATTTCAAACACCCCCCCCCAGTGGAAACAAGATATTTCACAATATAATTTAACTGAACAAAACCACATGTCCCCTTTCTGCCTTAGATATTAAAAAAAAAATAAGCTAAAGGAGGTAAAAGAATAGCTGCTTCCAGTTTGGGGAAAAATGCAGATGTTAGCAAAAAAGTTAAAATCGGGAGTCTGCCAAGGGCAGTGACTTTGTTAACAGCAAAATAAGGTTGTAGCTATTAATAACTAACTTTCATATTTTAATTACCATGAGATTAGTTCATTTCTGAAGTACCCATCACTATGGTATTTTAGTATCATTTATTTTAAACCTTTCTTTCCTACAACAAACTGTAACTGACATTCGTGCTTCCTCAGAAGAGAGTTAGTTTGACCTATGCTCAGAGATCTAATTTTTGTAGCTTATACCAGCACTATTAGATTCCCAACCATCAGGGCTTTCACACAAAAGACATTTTAAAAACTGCTGTAAATCTTTGCAAACTTTCTAAAGTGTAAGTTTTTTAAAAGCAAATACAGTGTTGTTGACAAAAGCAACTAATTCAGAAATTTAAAGAATTCTGCACAGTTGTTAGAAAACCACAGAACTGTTGCTCTAAGTGTTCACTACCAAGCAGCTAATGAAAAAAATGCAGTTATTTTTTTCTCTGTATTTTACAGTGGAAGAAACATAGCAATTACTACATACCTTGTCTGTATGGAGCATGAGGCTGGCTGCTGGCTTACCCACAGACATATCCCACAAAATCACAGTATTGTCAGCAGACGCACTTGCTAAAACATTCCTGATAATGGATCCAAAAATAAGTTTTAAAAATCTTGATACAGATACAAACAAATAATGGCCAAAAATCCAAAATACCTACAGAACCCGATCCTGACATCAAGTACACTCTGGTCTATAGACTATGTATCTCAAGCCTGAGGGAACTTCCTGAAGGCAGTTCTAAATTACAAGTAAAGACTACAAACAGGCTACATATTATATTAGTACAACACTTACAATAGTAAGTGACAGTTTTGCTTGTATTTCCACACACACCCCACTTAAAATATAATTTACTGCAAGATTTCTTGAATAAACAAAGCAAGAAAGCACTTCCTTTCCTTTGACATTAAGACAGTATTTTTAAACATTACCTATGCAACTTAGTTTTATTTGCATATGCATACAGCCAAGAGCCAAACTGGTTTTTAAAATATTTTCCTAATATCTGAGTGTTTATATAACTACTGAAGACCCAACACTGTACACCCTTCATAGCATGCTGAAAGGAACCTAACATTTTAGTTAGTTTACAGAGCCCGCATTTCAACTGAAATTTGACTAATTGTGTTAAGAGCAATAAGCTAAGCACACAGTTTAGAAGTTTATTCAGAAAAAAATCAAAACATTCCCAAAGGCCTGTCAAATACACAGTACAATTGCTACGATTGCTCTTCAAAACAGATCTATTACCTCAACATGTTGTTTCTGATTGAAACTGCTCCCCCCTTACCTTTTCCTTTTTATATTAACCAAGTGTTTCTGACTGAAGGAGCTAACATTCTCCTGGAAACACTGTTCTCCCAAACAATGTTACAAGTGAAAGTTAAGAAAATACATTTTACAGTAACACCATTATGACCTACAGGTAGAAAGTAATTTATAGAGACCTGTCACTGCATGTCTTGCTTAAAAAAACTCCAAATGACAACAAAACATTTAAATGTAAGTTGCTCCAAGGAATTGTTTTGTCCATAAGCTTCCCACTTCAAGGCTGTTTTTATTTCCTGAAAGATCTACCAGTATTAATGAGTTTGTAACTTAGCACATTACAGAATTACATGTTCCAGACACTTAACTACTGTAGCTCTAATTTTTGTGACTTGTCTCTGTATTCTCACCAGACAACCACTTTTGTAAGATTAACAGAATGATCACTACTATACTCTGTGCATGTGTATAATTTAAGAACAACAGACAGTGCACTGTAAATTAAGAGTGCAATTTATGCACATTTACTGCATGTTTATGTGGGTGTTTCCTTCTTCAGTATCCAGGTAACAAAGCATTAGAAGTGAAGGCTTACACCTGCTCATCAGGAGTATGTGGAGTTTATGTGCATCTTGAGAGGATTTATTATAGCAGGAAAAGAAAAAAAAAAAAAGAAATATCAGCCTGTGTGTGACTGGAATAGTTTCAAGGCCCATGCTGAGGATCCTCTGACAGCTGAACAGTTAACCACCTAAGTGATAAAAAACAGCAGCATCTTTATTTCAGTCATCACATTTCCCTTGACCTCCTCCCCAGGATGGGCCAGTTTCGTGTTGCTTCAACAGCAGCACTTCATTGCTTAGTTTGTTCAGGGAATTCTCTCTGCCTAGGGTAACCCAGAGATCAGAGGCATTTCTATAACTGTGCTGTTAAGGCTTTTACACTCTCTTTTCTGTTCACAGCTCTGGGCCTAAAGCCAGAGGAGAAAAAAACAGCATAGCAAGGACTTCCTTGTCTAAATCTACTTCTGTCTGTTGAAATAGTGTTTTAAGTCATTGGCAGATCAGGGCAACCCTTCTGCTTCTCCAATTTCTGCATGTGACTTAAATTAGTTGATTTATCAAACCTTAACCCTGCCCTCATCTGGACAACCTGCAAATAAAAAGTGATCTGCAATATACAGTTTTTTAAAAAAATCAAGACTTCCAGTTTAAAAAAAAAAATAGGTGTGTATTTTTGAGTATTGATTCATTTCAGTACTGTTTTTAAGTTTGATGTTATACTACATAAGATTTTGGATTTGTGTGAAAAATGTATGCCCAATTAAGTATGCAAATTTGTAACCATCCATTGTTATTCAAGTGTCCTTTTACCTGCTTTGTTTATTCCATGAAAGATCAAGCACAGCATCAGTATGTCCTTTCACTGTCTCTTCTGAAGATAAACTCTGTGTATATGCAGATACAACAGACTTTTGAAAATTACAGCTTCAATGGAAATCAAGTATTACAACATGTTAGTATGAATTCCTTAATACCTTCAAAAACAACTTCATATTTTAAATTATTCTCATTTGCTGCAACAAGGCTTTCAATAGAACTGTCTCTGCAGTACCTGCACCTTGCCTCTTACCCCTGGTCTCAGATTGCTCCATTCACAGCTGGTGGGGGCTTACAGAACTGTCCCTTCAGGCTAGGAGAAGAAATTTCATTGTCTCCAGCTAATGTGCAGCTGCTTCAGCTTCTTTCTAAACACTCCTGGCAGTACCTTCTCTCTCCTCCCAATTAACCAGGCTTTAGGTCCTTGTAACAGCTAGCTCCTACAAATTCTAATTTAAAATGGTTAAGCTTCAAAGTTTACTGGGACAGCAATTGCAAACCACCCATAAGCCACCCCATTCCTCTTCTGTTCTTAATTCCAGGTTTTAATTATGCATACAGAGAACAATTAGCATTTCAAATTGAGGTAACATTTATGAATGGTATCTTCAACAGCAATTTGGATAACTCAGTGATTTTCAGAAGCAAGTTTCACAGAAAAAATTCCCCTTCCAAGGATATTTTTTCTGCTGTTAACGAGAAGGTCTGAGAACTCAAGAAGTAAACCCCCCTTCACAATTGGACAGAGTGGTTCTTTAGCTGACTAAAACTGCAGTATTCCTTCATTTGGTAAGCCAAGATTAGCTATATACCCAGTCTTCACCTTCCCTATTTACTCTAAGCAGCCTTTAAGCACTTCCTGAAGCACACAAAATCTAGGAAATTTAAGTGATGTTATCTGCCATACTTGGTTTACATACCCAAGAATTTGGATAAATCATAACAACACATTCAGGCATACAATGAGGGTCAGATTCATCTCACATAACTTAGCATCCAGTCTAAACCTCAGTCTTCCTCTTTGGTAGTTAAGGTTTTCTCTGCAGTCCACTAAAAGAAACTCAGCTATTCTCTGGGTGTGTCTACACATTCACCTTAGACAACCTCAATGACTAGCTTAAAATATGCTTAAATTTTAGATAGATAAAGCTACTTTTAGCTTTATTATTTATTTATGACACTAATAAAATACGTTCACTCACTGAACGTATTTTATTAGTGTCAATCTTGTCCTTTATTGCTCAATTGCTCAACTCTGAGTCACAGGAAAATACCAATTTTAAGATATTGCAGACGTCCATGGCATTATTTTCTGTAACCTGTCTAAACACCATCTTTCAACATGACAGATGAAATTAAACCAGATTATCTATGATTGTTTCATCATAGGAAAAAAAGTAATAACAACATTATCTTTGCTCTAAGTTTCCTCCATCCAATCAGATAAACGAGTCTGCAGTACTTACTTTCTTTCCTTTCTTTTTCTTCTTTTTCTCTTTCTTGCCTCCAAGAGAAAAGACTGGTTCTAAGGAATCTACTATATCAAGGTCCCAAATGTCAATAACTGGGGTCATGTTACCTACTGCAACATAATTTCCTACAAGCAGAAATGCAATTATTTAGAGTTATAGAACAGCGTATTTGGCAATCCAGCTATTGTTTATTTCTTTAAGTAAAACTTATACTTATGTGCCAGAATCTTCTATTTGAACATATTTGATGCTTATAACTGACAAGGAGCAATCAAAAAAAATTATCAACTGACAGCAGATGTTGCCAGAAAAAAAAATACTGGCTCTGCAATACACTTCCCCTTCAGTACAAGTAACTGTTCAAAGAAGCTGTATAAGAAACAAACAAAACATGGAACTTTAAGGGAAAAAAAACCCCAATTTCCTGTGCTATGGAAAGAAAAAAAAAACTGTAAAAGGTTACTAAATAAATAAATATATATAAATTTTACTGTGTTTTACAGTTAATCAACTGCATTGGCCATAATGACTTTGAACAAAAGCAACCTTTCATTTGCAAATCAAAAATAAAGCAGATCAGAGAAGAGCTTGCTCCAGTCTGCTAACTGACAATAACTTTATTATTTGTAACAAAACCAGTTTTTTAGTCAAACCACTTGTTATAGCAGCATCACTAAGATGACTGTATCACCAAACAAAAAAACCCTACCTGATATTCAGTTTTTCTATCTTAATACCTTGGTCTTATTTCTGTTTGTACCACTGGAGGAAATTATTTAGTGACAACAGTACATTTATATAATTTTCAAGTAAAAATTATTTAACTGGACATTTAAAATATCCTTTGTAATTTACCTAGTGATTCATCGGGACTAGGATCAAAATTCAACCACTCCAGACTTAGAGGGTAAGCAGGCAAGGTAATATCATGATGTACATAAAATGAATTCTCTTCATGATTATAAACTGAAAAAGAATTAAAGATATACAAGACATCAGTGAAGAGGAAAAGCAACTATAAACAGTTCGCTTCTGCAAAGGGCGGATGTGGCAAACACTAAATTGTCAAGGAGATCTAGAATGTAAATTTTCAGTGTGTTCAGAGTTTTAGTGTAAAGGCCAGAGCCTCCAAGTGCTAATGTTATGCCTCATGGAATTACACAAAATAAACATTTTCCTGTGTACTTTAGATAAAGAAGTGACAAGTTCAGCAAAGCTTAGACACTTTATTCCTAGCATACTATGACACTTTGTTTGCAAGATCACTTCAAAATAGATGTTTCATATCTACCACTTTCAACATCAGGATACATTAATGAAGGTTTAGACATTCATTTTACAGAATCAGCTATAAAAAAAAAAATTCCAGATGAAATCAAAGGAGAAATTAAGATAAACAATTTTCAAATTAGAGGAATCTGAAGAAGTCAGATGAAGTTACCTTTAGCAGGCTGTAACTGACATACATGAAGAGGTTTGGTGAAGCAACCATATACTAAACACAGTATTCCCTTTAGCCAGCTATTTTTTTCCTTATAATAAAAGAATTTACTAACTGGAGAGCAGAGAAAACCCATTAATTATTTTAATAAAATGGTATCATCACACACACAACATCACTGTGCCATTTTTAAGTGCACATGACAGATGTTCAGATACTAACTAAAGTCTTCAGTTAAGTAAGTAGTCTTAGTAGTTCACTAAGACAGGGCTACCCAATGTTATAAACTGCAGAGGCCTGTGCTATTGTTTTATAAGTTTATATTGGGAAAATAACACAGTTAATAAAATTTGTTAACACCTCAAGATACAGAAAATGCCAGATGCTGCTATTTGAAGAGATGCTTTCAAACACTATGGTCCTGCTGTTTTCTTAAAACAGAATACTTTGCTTCCAGAAACATGTACCATAGCAGAAGTAGCCAGGAACATTCCCCCAGAGAACCACCATAAGAAAAGATGGTAACTTCAGCACACTCAGTAGTACTCCTTGCTGCAACAGAAAAATCTTTTGCACAGTAAAACTAAACCCATCCCTAGAACAAGTGGTATTCAGACCTTATTAAGGATCACCTCTTCTAAAACTAAGATGATAAAGGTGCTGATTCTTCTACTCCTAGCAGAGGAAAGCCCATTTAAAAAAGGAAGGAGATAGCTGAAGAAAAAAAACCCAAACAAAACCAAACAAACAACTAGAGGAAGCTTGCATGATATGGAAAGTAAGACTGTTTAGAAGACTGATTGTATGTTCAAAGAACAAAAATGCCACAGTATTTTCTAAGTGTTATTAGAAATGAAATAAGGAAAGGAAATGCCATAGAGCCTGAAGAAGGCACACTATCCTCTAAACAACAATAATGCCACATGAAATACTATAGCTCTGGAAAGCATCTAAAGCACTGTGACATAGGAAAGAGGACAACACACACAGAGCAGATGGAGAGAAAAAACCTTCTAAAACCCACCCCCCTCCCCCTTCTACACAGACAATTGGAACAGGCTAGGCAAGACATATTCCCTAGGTTCACTGTAAGGAACATATCTTATGCTACTTACCATGGACCTCCAAACTACAGTAGTCTTTATCAGCTCTACCACAAAGCACAAGATTGTCACTGGGCTTAATCAAAAAATCCTCCTGTTCATATTGATCCTGAACAGCAAAAAGGAGAGGGCAACAGATGTTAAGCAAACCACATAAACATACAAAACTGCACATGTTCAAGAGGCTGAATCAGGAATGATTTTTAATCATAACTGAAAACACTCAAAACCCAACACCCTGCTGCTCACCTGCCTAAAACCATCTTATGATGGTAAACAGAGAAAGGCAGGAACCAGACTTGATTATGGGAAGATTGAATAGTTATTATATAGACTGAAGGACCGTTTATGTGGATTGAGATATTTAATTACCAAATATGAAATCATATTTTGAGGCTACCATGATGTAGCCCATTACTGAAAAGAAAATCGCCACCCAGAGCCCACATACATAACTTATTTCCCTTGTGCTCTCATGCCTTGAGCATTTATATACTGTAACAATATTTTATACAATCAGCATACTGTAACTGCTCCTCACATTCAGGAAGCAATCCCAAGAGCATTACAGCATTGTCTACTTTCTCGAAAATACTTCCATAAAAGTACTGCCTACATCTATACTGGGCATTCAGCTGTACCAGAACAGATGTAACCTGTCATCTAATTTTCCTTGTTACTGAGGAATGGAAGGCATTCAGGGAATTTTTGTTAGAGGAAAACTAAGAACTGTACATAAAAGTCAATAGTCTTACACAAACAGAGTACCATCCTTCAAACATACAACACTGTCCTGGTTTAACCAGGATAGGGTTAAGTTTCCCCAGCAGTGGGGGGGGGCTCTAGCCGGGTTATTCAGATACCATGCGGAGGTCACATCCTGGCAGGACACATTTTCCTGGCGTGGAGCGCGGTGCACTCGTGGTTTTGTACATCGTGCTTCAAACTGCTGTATTTGGTAGCTATTTTGCTCTGTTCATTGCTATCACTATTACTGTTATTGTTATTGTTGTTGTTTGTTGTGTTGCTATTGCACTGTTGTATTAAACCTTTCCTTATTTCAGTCTTGGGGCTTTGTACTTCACTCCCTTTGTGGGGGAGGGGCAGCGGCCGCTTGGTCTCAGACCCCGGCGGGGGCTAAACCACCACAAACACATACAAGACTTTTTGGACTTCTTGTTGCAAGCTTTTCATTTCCTTTTTATTCACTTTAGGCATCTTTTCACTATTTGAATTCTATCAAGTACCGCAATTCCTCAAATTAATCAACTTAATGTTACACAACACTTAAGACTTCAACAGTAGTAGTAGTAAATACCAAAACGCAACATAAAATGCACGCTGAAGAACTAAAAAGTGGTCTCTTTCATGAGTCTAGCGTAGGAAGAAAGGCCTGAGAAAAAGGTGTTCACTTTTTCAGTCTGGGAGGAAGCTAGCTTTTCTGACACAGGATAAATGTAGCTCATGTTCTCTCTGAATCCCTGTGCAAATACCTCTTTGACTATAAAAATCACTTTTAAAGCATTGCTCTCCTCTACTGGTACACAGGAGCAAGAAAAATCATCAACCAGTCTGTGGAACACAGAAAACATACAGTGCCCTGAAGTGCACATAACAAGTGAACTCCTTTTAAAGATAAGACATGTGCCTTCCTCCTTGAGCTTTGTTACAGTATGTGAAGTCACTGTAGCAACCCCTTGTCTGAGACCACCCGTTTGACAAAGTCCCCTGACACTCAAAGTAGACATTGTGGCAGAAGTCTACAGGTACTCTTTTCTTTCAATCTCACTAGCTTTGTAAAGAATCTAAAATAGTATAGAAAGCACACAGGAAAATCTCAGAATCTTTATGCTTAGAAGAGGTCACAAAAATTCACTTACTCCATCACTCTGCCTCAGTCTCTCCTGGTTGCTCTCTAGATTACATTGTCTCTTCTTATGCAACTTCACCTTGTAAGTGTTTTCTGTAATCTCTCCATGTAAATTAAGTCAATCACAAATTGCAATCTACCCTTCTGAACTAAACTGTGGGATATTCTCTGGGATCTCTCCATACTTCTCTGAAGAGGCACCCAATATTCTAGCTAAGGCAATACTGATGTTAAGCAGAGTAGGATTACCTCATGTCTTGCACGCTGCATTCCTGTTCACCAGAAAAAGACAAAGAGGCTGCATAACAGGACAGCACTGCTGACACAGCTTATGTTAGACCACTGCCAGAGACTTCCTCACTCCCTACAGAGCTCCTAGAAAGCCAGCTCCTGCAAAGATGTTCCCTATCTGATACTTGGTAGAAACTAATACAGGCAGAAGCAGTCAACTACACCAGTATGCTGTGCATATATGCTTAACAGGGACATATTTCTTCATGCCACACCCCTAATTGGACATGTAGCTTGAGCCCACCTCAGCTTGGTTTCTTCCACAAACTGGTGGAAGATGTAAGTCTTACAATCTGGGAAGTTTTCTAATTTGGGTCATTAGTGGCCTGAGATTTGTTATTTCTTCAAGCATTTTCTGTCTCCTACTAGATAGGTGACAAACCACTCCACATTGTTTTAATAATGATCCAGTTCGCCTTAATATCAGACTTAAACGAAAAAGCACACATAGAGGGGACTGCAAAAAGTAACCTTAAAAGAAAAGAGTTCCGTCTCATCAAAAATCTGGCACACCTTTGGAAAGGGACTGCAAGCACTTTCAGACCCTAAGGCAGTGCGGAAAATTTAACTGATTTTTAAGTTTTTGCTGTTTAAAATATTTAGTATTTTTGTAGTACTTACAGTGGTTTTTAGAGTGATGAAAGGATCACGATCATTACTTCCATATACTGCCAGAGAAGCCAAAGAGTCTCCAAGTTTTATATCACCTAGATGGGAATTTCAGAGCATTTTTTATAGATGTCGATGACAGGTGAAGTTAGAGACTCCTGTACCAATACCTGTATTACAAAATATTGGGAGTGGGCTAAATGAACTTCCAAGTTCCAATCATAAGAACCTCAGTAAGCTAAATTGTTTAGTGCTTTCAGGGACTTCTACTGCTCTGCTCCAGCACTACAGCAGGAGGAGTGACAATCTTTCCAATGTGTTCTCAGTTCTAATGTCAGGGAGAGGGACACTGAATTGTTTCTCAGTAAATGACTTCTGAAACTGGCACAAGCAAATAATTAAAAATGTGAATTTTCAGCATTTGACACATAGCACTGGGTAGTTTTAGGGTACTAATGTCTTAAGTACAACAAGTGAAAAGGTTCTTCGCTTACAATGCATATCTGACATTTAAATTTTTCTTACCTGTGTATTCCTTTTCGTCATAATTTTCCAAATCATATTCACCCAGTTCATCATCAGACTGCTCTTCATTTTTACGAGAAGACTTAGCTCTACCAGGAATGGCTACATTCACGCCATATGCCATCTGGCCTTCATTGCTACCATCAGCATCATCCCTGTTTAAAGATACACATCCCTGAGAAACTGTGACATTTGGAATGCTTCTGGTAATTGCTTAGGGGGCTGCTAACAAGATTTCAGCACACAATCCTGGCGGTTCCCATGAATTTCAAGTCTTTATTCCAATAATTCAGAAATCCATTCACTCCTTTCCTATCTTTTCCCAAAATAGGAGGCACCGTTATTCTCAGGCTTCCAGAAAGTTTTTCCTTGAAAGTTTTCATGACGAAATGTGGCACAAATTTAGCTCAACAGCGCTAAACTGTGTGTCTAAATTCCTTTCTCTTACTCTTTTTTTTTGGTGGATATAATATTCCGAACCTCACTTCTGTGTGTTCACATGTGTCCAATTCATTCCTTCCTTTTTTTTTTTGCCCCTTACCCACAAGCCCTGTCATATGTGATGACTCTTGCATTTCTTCAAGATTTTTAAGACTTTATTTCCTCATACTTTCCATACTTACATGCTGATGCCCAAACTCTCCCCGTGCCCGGGGGCGCCCCCTCCCCTCCACAGCTCTGTCAGCGGCGAGGCCTGGGGGGCTCCAACCCCGTCCCCTCCACCAGAGTTCGGGAGACGCCCCGCGCCCAGCCCGGCCGCCCCCCCGCCCCACTCCACTCCCCCGGCTCACCCCAGCCTCTCCTGGGCCTCCTCGATGAGACGGTTCAGCTCCTCCTCGCTGAGCTGCACCTGCGGAGCGCATACAGAGAGGGGTAAGGGCAGCAGGGGGCGAGGGGCGGCGGGGGGGAATCCCTCAGCCCGGCCCCCCGCCCTTACCTTGTCCGGCGTTTCCTTGGCAACGCCACAGCGGACCCAGGCGGCGCACGTCACGGAACAGCTCATGGCGACGGTACGCGAGCGGTGCGGTGCGGTGCGGTGCGGTGCGAACGGCTCCGGCGCGCCGCGAGTGATGTAACCGATGGAGACTTCGCTTACGACGGCGGGGAAAAACGGAAGGGGTGGAGAGAGAGCCGCGTGAAGTCATCTCCGAGCGCCGGGAAAGACCGAAAAAAGGGGAGGGGCGTGGCTACCGGGGGAAGGCGGTTGGCCGTCAGCGGGGCGGAGCCTGCGGTGGGCGGAGCCTGTGCAGCGGTTAAGGGGAGGTGGACGACTGTAGGAATCGGTCAGATCGGCATTGTCCCAACATTGTGATCAGGGATGTGGACAGTGAGGTACCCGACAACAATCTGTTTGGAACACAACTGCCGATCCCAAGAGTGGAATGCGGTGCAAAGGCTCCTGAATACAGAACTGTGTGGTACAAAGAGTGTTGTGCTATTCTTTGGTACCAGGGCCTAGGTGGAGCCATTAGGGATAACCCCATAGCCACTGTCAAAAGAAGATGGATTGCAACTGTTGCCATAACATTGATGAAGAAATCATGAACTTTGCTTCATTATAATACCAAAACACACCTCCTGGTTGAAGGCTACCCACCTCTAAGACTGACCACACCTCAGACACTCCCCCTGTGCCTGCGTGGTAGCCTCACTTGAGAAAGGCAGAGATATGATAATTGAATTCCGAGAAGGATAGAGATCCCAGAGGTAGAGGAGGAGCAAGGTGTGTTACTAAGCATGAAAGATGACTTCTTGGCAACGAGAATTTGAAGCTTCCCCACTAAGAATCATGATGACTGATGATGGAGCGCTGGCTGGACCTAGGACCATTAGGAAGTCTTGAGAGCAGTGGTGGTAGCTATAACCTCTCTTTCTCTTCTCTCTAAACTCAACTTTACTTTTCCCCTTTCTTTCACCCATCTCTATCGTTGTGCTGCTTCATGGGCAACACAATAAAGTTTCACTTATTTGATTGATGCAATCCCCTTTGGTGTTGGTCACCTTAATTTTGCACTTTTGAGATCATAGTAAACAAACCATTACGAGTCCACTGAGTAGACTGTGACAATGACCGACCGTTATCTCCTCACAGCAGCCCTGGGCTAAGGGGTGACAAATGCTCAGTGTCTGACTGAACTTGCTGGGAGACCGATTGCCTTCAGCAACAGTTGCTCTGATTTTTATAAAATTAATTGTGGAAGGGTGCCTAGTTGCTTCTCTTAATTAGCCCAGGCTGTCACGCTTGGTATCCCCAGCTGGGGGTGGTACCACCTGGAGCTCCAAGACCCATTTAGTAACAGGAGTTAATGCTTTGCCATGTAATAGGTTGTGGTGGTTTAGTCCCTGCCGCGGTCTGAGACCACGTGGCCGCTGTCACTCCCCCACAAAGGGAGTGAAATACAAAGCCCCAGGGCTGAGATAAGGAGAGGTTTAATACAACAGTGCAACAGCAACAAAACAAACAATAACAGTAACAGTAATAACAATGAACAGAGCAAGATATATACTGATACAGCAAGTGAGAGCAGAGCGATATCAAAACACACGCACCCGATTCTCCCGCGCTTGGGCGCCAGGACGCGACGTCAGCATGGTATATGAATAACCTGGCTAGAGCTTCCCCCCCACTGCTGGGGAAACTTAACCCTATCCTAGCTAAACCAGGACATAGGTCCTTGTGCAACTGCTCCTCCTGGGTGCTCAGGTGAAGCAAGGTGCTGCCCAATCTCCAGGCTCTTCACATCTTTTGCTTCCCGCACTGGATCATGGCTTCCCCCGCTTGTGGGGAGAGACCTGCCCTGCTGATGTTCGCTTCCATTTTGGCTCTGAAATATCCCAGTAGTGATCCACCAAAATGAAAGGTTACTGTTACTGATGTTTAAAATTTTTCTGAGGAAGAGAAACCAGTGCACAGAGTCAAGAGTGAGAGGGAGTTGCAGGAAGCTGTGAGGGACTGGTGTCTTCACAGGAGGTGCTGCGTTTTGCTCTCCCAAATGTCAGTGTCCTATACCAGCTAACTCATTAATTCAGAAAAAATGGATAAAATGTCATCTGGAATATACAGGAACGTAGTCTATTACTAACATGCAGAAATCACTGCTGTTTCCATCCTCGTTATCAGGGTAAAACTGCAAATTACACAGATGGGAAGCAGAGGTTAGGGGAAGGAGCATTTCTCATAGTAAAGCTCAAGGATTTGGTAACTGAACTTCAGCTTGACAGATAGCATGGCTACGTTATTTCATCCACGTCACTAGAGAACACCACTGTAGCATTTTCATTATTTTATCCTGATTCTTCTGTGGTTCTGGCATGAGAGAGGAAAAATTATCTATCAAAATATTACTACCTCTTCCCTACCATGTTAATTTCACCCATTTGCTGCATTTTGTCTTAATGTAGACACAAACATACCAAGGCAAAAAGTGTATCTAACTATTCCTTGTAGTACCCTGTAGCACAGGCATCCTAGTCCTACCTGGGGTCTAGATCTTGCATTTTGGTATGCTTGCCTTTTTACTGGGCTGTTATTATTTGCTTTGCTGGTCACCTTCTCTTACAGCGTTCAAGAATCCTTCTTGTCCTCCCACACATGGGTTGGCTAGTTTGACTGTCTTCTTGCAGATTCTGAGAGAAGTTTTGTGTAAGCAGATGCTATTCCCAAAGGACAGGCAGAGGGGAGTGTTATGCAGCCAAGAGGAGGAAAGCAAGGTTACTTTCTAGTGGTTCCTGGATGTGTTTTTTTGCAGATCTATACATTTACAGTGTGGAGGATTGCACAACACACACTTGAGCCAGACTTGTTTTTACCAAAGCAATACCCAGAGGGGGCACACATGCTCCACCTTCCCTCCCACCATGTATATAGTCACAAAATAGCAGTGCACTGTGGTGAGGCCCAACAACAGAAGTATCAAAAAAAAAAGAGACTTGGAGGAGAAGAAAGGAAGACAGGTAGCAACTGTGCATATGGATATTACAGCTTAGAGAACTGCAGTTAGTAGTAGTAATTTTTCTTCTCTTTTGAGACCCAGTCCATAAATGCTGGGTGATTCTAATACTTCTCTCCATCATACACTTGCTGGGGATGTGGAACTGGGTGTCAGGATCTTCAGAAAAGAAAGACCATTCTATTAAATATATTATTTTTCCATGGTGTTTTGCTGATTAAGGATACCAGTCAAACTCGGACACCAGAGTGAAAAGAGTAGGCGTATTTTACTGGGGATAACTAAATAATGTAACAGAGTAATACAGAAAACATACATTAAGAAAAGAGAATAGTGAACTTAAACTGAACAAATAGGAAAATACAGGGTAATGCATAACATCATTACTACAAGAGAGAGAGAATAGTGATTAAGAAAGATACATCACCACTTGCATACGTTACCATCATCCAGATCCGCAGTCGCTGGGGAGCCCCGGTTACAGCGAGGATTTGGAGAGTCTTTCCCGGCAAGTGGGAAATCCTACAATGGTGCGTCCACCGGTAGGAGGCATCCAAAGTTGCTGCAAGTGGGTCCAGCCTTATACACCAAAAATCAACAAGCCAGAATAACTGGCACCTTTGTTTTGAGTGGAAACATCTGGTTTCACTCTCCAATTACATTCCCCCAGAGCCTGTCCAGGGCTCAGGGAGGAAGCTAAGGGAATTTCCCTGCTGATCCAATTTATTTATGAGCAAGGTCACACATCTGGTCACAAGGCCAGACAGCTGGCTCCATGGCCTTGTTAACTTGCCCCTGCATGAAGAAGGATAAAGATATATTCAGGATAGACATGTTTTATGATATCTAAGCTACATCTTTCATTAATGAGCGCATATATTATACTAATGACTACATACTAAGTTAGCAACTTCGGCTTAGGGCCTGTTGTTCAGGCTTCAATACTTCAACACTTTAGCACTTTTTACATCAGCATAGGTGGTTTGTTATAACGTAGTACAATACCTACTAGCACAATGGTTGTCAGTTATAAAATATGTGGGATTCATCTATAGGTCAGCTCTGGCTTAGGCCTGTTGTCCAAGCCTTAACACTTCACACGGTGCCTTGGCAATCACAGAGATGGGGTTTAAAGAGTGGTGCCCAGGCAGGAAACTCCCTGCAGACACTGAGACAGAAACTGAGAGTAACTGAGATCTAATACAGTAAAGCCCACTCACCCAAGGAACCAGCCAGGACATAGGTCATAGCATACCAGTAAAAAATGGTCTTCTTGGTATTTAGAGTTCAAAGCTGACTCAGCCACAGAGGTGTGATGATTAGGAAAGAAAGCAGATGTTCATTTCTTAATTTGGATGGAATTCTGACACAACCAGTGGAGGAATTTTGGGATGAACTCAAAGAGCTGTCCTAATCAGGAACGAGGCTGTATAACTGATAGAAGGCTCTCTGAATCTCTGCTAGGTGGACGAAATGGCCGTGAACAAAGTCACGTGCGACATGAGACAAGGACTCAAATGGTTGTCCCAGGAAGGGTGTGAGGACCAGGTTCAGATCCTGTGGAAAAAAAAAAGTCTCTGACCGGAAGAATTGTCATTAAACGTTCTCATGCCATAGTCTGTTCTGGACTGGCCTTGGGCCTTTCCTACAATGAGCTTCTAAAACTTAAAGGCTTCATTTCCACTTCTCCTGGTTTAGCTAGGATAGGGTTAAGTTTACCCAGCAGTGGGGGGGAAGCTCTAGCCAGGTTATTCATATACCATACTGACGTCACATCCTGGTGCAAAAGCGCGGCAGCGCGAGAGAGTTGGTTAACACGTGTGTTATGCCATCGCTCTGTTCTCACTGCTGTATTGGTAGATATCTTGCTCTGTTCATTGTTATTACTATTACTGTTATTGTTGTTGTTGTTGTTTATTGTGTTGCTGTTGCACTGTTGTATTAAACCTCTCCTTAACTTAGCCCCGGGCTTTGTATTTCACTCCCTTTGTGGGGGAGGGGCAGCAGCCACGTGGTCTCAGACCCCAGCAGGGACTAAACCACCACAACTTTTGGCGCTCAATGTGGGGCTCGAGAGGACTGAGATAAGGACAAAAGGAGAAGGTGTGTTAGGTGTAATATTTTTTCTGTTCTTATTTGTATTGCTTGATAAGAAATGTTTGCAATGCTGGCCAATTTGCTTGCATGGTGGGGCTGGATTAATCCTTATATCCACTGTGTGTTCCCAGTGCTGATGTTTCTTGGTGGTGGAAAATGTGTCAAGGGTCTTGATTTGCTGTACTGGCTGCAGACTGCTTATAATATGCTTGTATCACTGCTTCTGGGGGTGAACCGGTACCTATTTGCTGCCTGGGCTTTTGTTAGGGGTCTCACCCCCTCTATGGGTGAGCCAGGGGAAGAGATCCTCTCATTTTTTGAGAGTTTTAGCTATCCCTGGAGCATCCTGGCCACTGTGTTCGCGGCACAATGCTTTCTGAGTGTCTGCCAGATCTTGTTTTGGGCCATGCGGTACTTCTCCAATAATAGCACCACCCGGAAACCTGTCCCGAGGGCAGATAGTTATAAATGGCTAGGTATGTGGGAGAAGATGGGCAAGTACCTGAGTGAGTGGTCACCCCCGACGTTCTGGGATTTTACTCCCGAACAAGTGCAGAGTCCTGATAAACTGTGGAGTATTTGGAAAAGGTGTGCTGCCAATCTGACAAACCCCAGGAAACACAAATCCTTGCGATGTGCTGGGGGCTTGCCCATGCTTACCGTGTCATCTTTAACACTGTTCACTGCCCTCAAGGGGGAGAAGGGGCTGCAGGATCTGAAAGTGAACCTACTGGTACAGCAACTGGGCCAGGGGGACAGGCAGTGCTAGTACCAGTCGCCTCCACCAGCACAGCAGCTGAGCCAGAGGGACAAGCAGTACCAATATCAGTTGCCCCGATCGGAAAACCAAATATACCAAAAAATCCCCTCGCAGTGTACACGGTGATAATGAACCAGGCCCATCACGAGAGCAGGAGGAAGAGCCAGAGGTAATCATTTGATCTCCATCCCTCAGTGAGTTGTGAGACATGCGGAAGGATTTCTGCCGCCTTCCAGGCGAGCAAATTTGCACCTGGCTGCTTCGATGCTGGGATAGTGGAGCTGCTGATTTTGAATTCGAGGGGAGAGAGGCCAAGCAGCTGGGATCTTTAGCCAAGCAGGCTGGCATTGACAAGGCGATAGGGAAACAGGCTCAAACCCTCAGCCTTTGGAGGCGACTCCTGCTCGGTGTGAGGGAGAGGTACCCCTAGAAGGATGATGCTCTATGTCGGTTAGGCAAGTGGACCAACATGGAGAAAGGCATTCAGAACCTCAGGGAATTGGTTGTGTTTAAAATGGTTTATGGTGATCTGAATGATGAGCGGTCACCAATGGATCCAGATCAGGCCCCTTGCACACAGTTGATGTGGCGGAAGTTCCTGCAAAGTGAGGAAGGTATATTCCAAAGCATTAGCAGTAGGGTCCTGGTGGCGAGACACCCAGATTCAAACAGTGGACGAAGTGATTATCCAGCTCCGGCAATATGAGGGAAATCTCCCTTCCTCCCAACATGCTTTGGTTTCAGCTGTAGAGGAACTGTTTCAGAGGCTCCAGAAAGTGGAAGAGGACATGTCCTACATTCCACCTGCACGGGCCAATGTCTCAGCTATTAGAAGCAGGTGCTTCCCCACCCAAGAGAAGGGCAGTGGGAGATACACACCACGGGGCACCCTGTGGTTCTTCCTCCGCGACCATGGGGAAAACATGAGGAAGTGGCATGGACAGCCCACTTCCGCCCTAGCTGCACAAGTACAGCAGTTGAAAGGGAAGACCACCATGAAAGGGGAGTCTACCAAGAGAGACGCAGCTCCAGTGTCCAGTCAGAAATCCCCCAGATAGAATAGAATGGCCAACACTATGCTTGACCCTCTTGAGGGGACCAGGAAGTCATTCTTGCAGGAGTCACTCTTAGGACAAGTGAATGATGGTGAGCAGGATTAGAGGGGCCGTGCCTCCAGCCAGGTGGAGGAAAGGGATAATCGGATTTACTGGACGGTGTGGATCCGATGGCCTGGCACATCAGAACCACAAGAATATAAGGCCTTGGTAGACACTGGCGCACAGTGCACACTGATGCCATCAAGCCACAGTGGGGTCGAATCCATCTGCATCTCCAGAGTGACAGGGGGATCCCAACAGCTGACCCTATTAGAAGCTGAAGTAAGCTTAACTGGGAAGGACTGGCATAAGCACCCCATTGTGACTGGCCCAGATGCCCCGTGCATCCTAGGTATAGATTACCTCAGGAGAGGGTACTTTAAAGACCCAAAAGGGTACCGGTGGGCCTTTGGTATAGCTGCCCTGGAGGAGGTTGAGCAATTGTCCACCTTACCCGGCCTCTCAGAGGACCCCTCGGTGGTGGGGTTGCTTAAGGTTGAAGAGCAGCGATAGCCAATTGCTACCAAGACGGTGCACCGGCGGCAGTACCGTACTAACCGAGATTCCCTGGTCCCCATCCATCACCTGATCCGCAACTAGAAAGCCAGAAGGTGATTAGCAAGACTCATTCACCCTTCAACAGCCCTGTATGGCCCTATATGGCCAGTGAGAAAGTCTAATGGCGAATGGAGACTGACTGTGGACTACCGTGGCCTGAATGAAGTTACACCAGCGATGAGTGCTGCAGTGCCAGGCATGCTAGAGCTCCAGTATGAGCTGGAGTCGATGGCAGCCAAGTGGTACACCACAATTGACATCGCTAACGCGTTTTTCTCCATTCCAATAGCACCAGAGTGCAGGCCACAGTTTGCGTTCACGTGGAGGGGTATCCAGTACACCTGGAATCGATTGCCCCAGGGGTGGAAACACAGCTCCACCATTTGCCATAGACTGGTCCATACTGCACTGGAGAAAGGTGGGGCTCCAGAACACCTGCAGTTCATTGATGATATCATTGTATGGGGGGACACAGCTGAGGAAGTCTTTGAAAAAGGAAAGAAGATAATTGAAATCCTCCTGAAGGCTGGTTTTGCCATCAAGCGACAGAAAGTTAAGGGGCCTGGAAGGGAGATTCAGTTCCTAGGAATAAAATGGCAAGATGGGCGTTGCCACATCCCAATGGAGGTGATAAACAAGATAGCAGCCATGGCCCCACCAACCACTAAAAAGGAGACTCACTCCTTCCTGGGTGCTGTGAGGTTCTGGAGAATGCACATCCCAAACTACAGCCTGATTTTGAGTCCTCTCTACCACGTAACCTGCAAGAAGAATGATTTTGAATGAAGCCCTGAGCAACAACAAACCTTTGAACAAATTAAGCAGGAGATTACCCAGGCAGTAGCCCTCGGGCCAGTCCGGGCAGGCCAGGAGGTTAAGAACATGCTCTACACGGCAGCTGGGGAGAATGGCCCCACCTAGAGCCTCTGGCAGAGAGCATCTGGGGAAACCTGAGGCTGACCTCTAGGCTTTTGGAGCCAGGGATACAAAGGCTCTGAAGCTAACTATACCCTGACTGAGAAGGAGATACTGGCAGCGTATGAAGGAGTTCGGGCTGCCTCAGAAGTGGTCGGCACTGAAACACAGCTCCTCCTGGCACCCCGACTGCCGGTGCTGGGATGGATGTTCAAAGGAAAGGCTTCCCCCACACATCACGCAACAGATGCCACGTGGAGTAAATGGGCTGCGTTGATAACACAATGGGCTTGAATAGGGAACCCCAACCGCTCAGGAATATTGGAGGTGATCACAAACTGGCCAGAGAACAAAGATTCTGGGATGTCACCAGAACAGGAGGTGAAACATGCTGAGGAGGCCGCACCATATAACGAGCTGCCAGATGAGAAGCGATATGCCCTGTTCACTGATGGGTCTTGTTGCATTGTGGGAAAACATCGACGATGGAAGGCTGCGGTGTGGAATCCCACACGATGAACCAGTGAAGCTGTTGAGGGATAAGTTGAATCGAGCCAGTTCGCAGGGGTGAAAGCCATCCAATTGGCTTTGGAGATTGCTGAGTGAGAAAAGTGGCCAAGGCTCTATCTCTACACTGACTCGTGCGTGGTGGCAAGTGCCCTGTGGATGTGGTTGCAGCAATGGAAACAGAACAACTGGCAACGCAAGGGTAAACCCATCTGGGCCGCTGAATTATGGCAGGATATTGCAGCCCGGGTGGAGAACCTCGTTGTGAAGGTGCGTCATGTGTATGCCCATATACCCAAGAGTCGGGCCACTGATGAACATCAGCACAACCAGCAGGTGGACCAGGCTGCTAAGATCAGAGTGGCTCAGGTGGACTTGGACTGGCAGTGTAAAGGTAAACTGTTCATAGCCCGGTGGGCCCATGAGACCTCAGGTCACCAAGGCAGAGATGCAACATACAGGTGGGCTTGATATCGAGGGGTGGACCTCACCATTGACACCATCGCAGAGATCATCCACGGATGTGAGACGTGTGCTGCAATCAAACAAGTCAAGCCGGTGAAGCCCCAGCAGAATGAAGATCGATGGATGAAATATAAATATGGATAGGCCTGGCAGATCGACTACATCACACTGCCACAGACCTGCCAAGGCAAGCGCCATGTGCTCACAATGGTGGAAGCAACCACTGGATGGCTGGAAACTTATCCAGTGTCCCACGCCACCGCCCGAAACACCATCCTGGGCCTTGAAGACAGAGTCCTGTGGCAACACGGCACCCCAGAGAGGATTGAGTCAGACAATGGGACTCACTTCCGAAATAACCTCATAGATGCCTGGGCAGAAGACCACAACATCGAGTGGGTCTACCACATCCCCTACCACGCACCAGCCTCTGGGAAGATCGAGCTCTACAATGGACTGTTAAAAACTACATTGAGACCAATGGGAGGTGGAACCTTCAAACACTGGGACACACATCTGACAAAGGCCACTTGGTTAGTCAACACAAGAGGATCTGCCAGTTGAGCTGGCCCGGCTCAGTCAAAACTTCCACGTGTTGTGGACGGGGATAGAGTCCCTGTGGTGCGCATGAGGGATGTGCTGGGAAAAATGGTCTGGGTTAGTCGTGCGCCGGGCAAAGGCAAACCCATCCACAGGATTGCTTTTGCTCAGGGACCTGGGTGAACCTGGTGGGTGATGCAGAAGGGTGGAGAGGTCCGATGCGTACCACAAGGGGACTTGATTTTGGGTGAAAACAGACCATGAATTATACTGTGTTTTTATTAATTTTTCTTTGTTATTGCTAATTGCTAAATGGCAGCTGGACGTGACGCAGATGATATAGAATAAAGGGGTGGATTATGTCCTGGTTCAGCCAGGATAGGGTTAAGTTTCCCCAGCAGTGGGGAGGGAGCTCTTGCCGGGTTTTTCATATACCATGCTGATGTCACATCCTGGTGCAAAAGCGCGGCAGCGCGAGAGAGTCGGTTAACATGTGTGTTATGCCATCACTCTGTTCTCACTGCTGTATTGGTAGATATCTTGCTCTGTTCATTGTTATTACTGTTACTGTTATTGTTATTGTTGTTGTTTATTGTGTTGCTGTTGCACTGTTGTATTAAACCTCTCCTTATCTCAGCCCCGGGGCTCTGTATTTCACTCCCTTTTTGGGAGAGGGGCAGCAGCCACGTGGTCTCAGACCCCAGCAGGGACTAAACCACCACACCACTGCACACCCCCCCCCTCCCCCCCAATCATCAGAGATCTATCAGACACAACAGTATTTCTCCTCCAGAGCTGGTTTGTTCCTGGTATCTCTCTTAGACCCATTTCTTATCCTCTGACGAGCAGAGCTGAGATTCTTTTTATCCTGATGGACCTCTGAAAATTAAGGCAAGACTTGACAGTAGTGATTTTCATTGTTTCAGTCTAGTCATTGATTCTCGTGTCAGAAACTTCTGCCTGTCTGAAGTGAAAAGCACTAAAACATTGCCCCCGTTTCTGGGTCCACATTTGACCTATTCCGACCTACTGCTTTTCACCTGAGGATAGTTCTCATCAACAGGAAGTGTACACCTGTATCTTGTTCAAGTAAGATACCAGTCTGCAGCAATAGTTTACCTTAAAATATACCTCTTTTTCTCTCTTATCCATTCTTCACCCCTTTCTCCCCTCCATCCAATCAGCAGAGTAACTCCAATATTAAAGGTAAGCCTTTTTTTTTTTTTTAACTCACTCAGCATTTCTGTCCAAGTTAGATAAAGATTATAGGTTTTCTATTCCCATTTCTAAGTTTTACCTTTAAACTACTATTTCAGCACCTTTTTCTTTTACCTGTTCTGGGAATCCGATTTCTCTTATGTTTCATGTTCTTCTGTCCTAAAGTTTAGTATAAGATCAAATATTCAAAGGTACCAAATAGCTCCAAATTATTCCAGATTTACATCACAGTAATAGATAAAAATCTGGACTCAAAGCCCCAGAGTGATGTCTGTGCCACTGATTTTATTGTTATTTGCATGTACTATAGTGTCCCTGATAAAAAACAGATGTCTCTGATGGCCTCTAACTTCAGAGTTAGCTTCTTCTTCCATAGACCTGTAAAATGCACATAAGGATAAAATAAGAGCCGCAGCTGACATAAAAGTGAGCTGAACTGCAGCAGCTTTAGACCCAGCAGTTCCTGATTGTTCCACTTTGCAGGAGATCAGTGGCCAAGCAAGAGGCAGGACCCTCTGACAGCACTGCAGCCCAGCCAGGGGCTCAGGAGTCACAGAGCATCATGCACCAGAGTGCACACAGAGTTTTTTGGTGTATTTTCAAATTAAACCCAACAGAGCAGAAAATACTCAGCTTGATACACCTCAGATCAAATACTTCATCATCGTTTTGCACGTATACCGTGTACAGGACTGATCTCAGCACAGCACTTCACATTTGGAAGAAGTTGTCTAATGATTACAGCAAGGAACAAGGAGATGCAATCCCTAGGTTAGGTCCTAGCTGTTTGAAATACTCTTAAAAAAAAAAAAAAAAAAGAAAAAAAGAAAACCAAAAGTTTGGAGAGCTTGCCAGCAGGGCACTCCACCAACTCCCAGAGTGTGTGTGACTTATGCCCGCTAGCACTCTGGCCAAGGCCCTGCTTCTCCCGTTTCACAGGCCCTGGTTTATTTACTTTCTTTGTAAGAAGAATATATGTGCTTCATCACTTAAACTTGATGCTTTGAGCAAAACTACCAGCTGGCCACTCTCCTGGGGGAACCACACCACCAACTTCTGCGGGTAAGAGGGGCCAGTCTGTGTTTCTAGGTCACACCTGCAGTATATATTAGGATGGAGAACTGGATGCTACACTTTGCAGGGAGCTTCCCTTTATTGCGGAGCTTGAGCATGGTGACAGAATACTTTTGAGTGAGACCTTGACACAGGTACTCAAAACTGACTCTTAGTAATGAACTAAACTGAACTGAAACATGGACTGCTTTAGTGTTACTAGACTCACGCTCCCAACACTTTATAAAAGCTACAATTTAAATACATGCTTTTTATCTGACTCATGGTGGCCTCAGATCAATCCTAATGGCCATTATAATATTTGAATGCTCTATAGTTTCATTACTCTGTCTTTTTTTCATATATGTTTAATCTGAAGTATTTTTGATGTGTTCTGATGATATTAGAGTAAATCATGCAGCATTGAACTGACTTTTTGGTGATAACCATCCAACAGGCTGGTAAGAAAAAAGAAAGAAAAATCAGAAGGTAACAGGCTGTGGTTGATGCTTTTTAAAGTTTTCTATATGCAGGATTTCAGCCATATAACTTCTGCCCATTTTAATGGCTTTACATAAAAAAACCCCCACCCTTTTTACATGTTTGTGCTAGTACTTAAAGCACTGTAATGTATTTGTGTCCCTGTTTGTTAGCGCAACAAATATTCCTTAAAATAAGCTTAGGGATCTGAACAACAAGAGGAAATTATTTATCTTGTGATGTTTTTTCTGGCTGCTGCCTCCAGCTGTCCTTCAAGCATCTCTCTGCAGAGATGTCTCAGCTATTCACAGCGTAGCTGCTGAGTCACCAGTTTGCAATCCAGTGTACAAAAGAAACATATGCTTGGTACAGGTTTACCTCAATGTAGACTCCAGATTCTGAGTGGCTGCCACATGGAGACACGACCCTAGCATGGGTGGGAAGAAGGACAGCATGGACCTCTGCCTGAGAAATCACTATTCATCAGAGATTGTCATCCCTGCTTATAATTCACAGCCCTTTGGGTCTTAGGTGTCATTTAAAGCTAACGTACTTGATTACTAACACTGATTACAATGATCTTAGAGAAGGACAGAATGATCTTCAGCAGCAGAACTCATGATTCTTGCAGCTTTCATGCTCTGCAGGAAACACTACGAATTGTTCAGCCTGGCTATCAATATCCAGTGGAGTTGGAAATAAAATAACACAATTTCTTATTCCTACTTATCTATGAGTAAGACGGTTTTTTTAAATTAGGGATACATTCTTTCTCCTGTTTTGTGCCTTTAGTGTAGTACTGATGAGGAAATCATCTAGGTGTAGCTTTCATCCTGTGCTCAGGCGAGTGAGGTAAAAACAAGGACTGTTTTTAACAAATTTGATTTCAGCTTTGTATCACCTGAAGGTTTTGAAGATGTGACTTGATTCAAAGGTGGTATCATCATGGCTAGACTGTGTTCTAGAATTAAGACAGGTTAACATGGGAAGTGTCTATCTGTGGATCTTCCACCATAGATTCCTGGACGGGTTCCAGGACAGCCTGTAAGGGCTGACAGAGAGGGACACAGATGAGGCTGGAAACTGGGGAGCAGAGCATGTTCCCAGTGCTTTGGAAAGGCTGGTGGTATTTGCCTTTGTCAATGCTCTGCTTATTCCCCTTACCATTATACAGCCTTACCTAGCAATAATTTTCTTGTTAACAATTACTTTTACACTTAGTTACTCAGTTGCTATCTGGTTACATCCAACTTCTCACTGCTGTAGTAAGAGAAGGCCTATTTAGTGGATTTGAATTTGCAGTTTTAAAAGCAGCAGCTTTGAATTCCTAGACACCTCTATCAAATACATATAAAAAATATAGTGCCAAGAATAGCTCATTCCTTGGAAATTTTAAGAATTTGTACTTACTGAACACTGCTCTTTACTCAAGATTTCAAGGGCTTAGCTCATAGGTTGATTAATTTAGTTAAATCCCACATCCATTTGAGATAGATGAGGCATGGAGAAGTAGCTTCTTGAAAGTTAAGATATGGCTGAAGTTTGTCATAAGCTCCTCTTTATTGAGAAACGAATCCTTTCTGAGCTTGAAAGGTAATAACTTTATGTTGAATACACATAGGAAGTTTGGAATAGAGATCAGTGTTTGGAATAATGACCAAGTAAAAGAGCAATGAAAAGGTAATCACTTTGTGGTAAGCTACCTGTATTTATTTCTCAGTTACTTCAGTTCCTCTAGCTGAGGTAATGTGAAGGTCTCTTCTCATGTGGATGTTACTGAAGTCCAATAAAATGGCTCAGCCAGTAGAGGACATGGAAACCCCTTCTCTGTGCAGAGAAATTCTGTGCTGTGCACTTTATAGGGGGGAAAAGAAACACAATCTTCTATGACTTCCCTCACTTCAGAACTGCAAATGAATAGCAGCACTGCTTAACACCTCATGTAGCTTTTTGGAACCCACTGACTCTACACACCGGGGAGTGTACATACAGCTTCTTCCCTTCTGCATCAGTTCAGAGGTGTGGGGAATATAAGAAAATCTGCTACTGAAAAGTGGCAAATATTATCACTCTGCATCTGCTCAACCGACAGCACTGTCACTTCTCTGGCCTTCTGATGGAATGTAGAATAGTGGTGGGTCATGATCTCAAAAAAAGGTTGGGGCTTCCATTAACTTGGGAGGTAGAACCTGACGTGAATGACTAAATTCATTCTTCCATGACAGACAGCAGACCAGCTTAATAGAGTATAGGGAAACTTCTAGCCATTAATAATCAATCAAGGGAAACCATGAAGGTATTGAGTAAGTGCAGTCCCTCTCCTGTCCAATACAAGATAATATGTAGTCTTTGCACCTCAAATATTTCTAAGTCTTGTGTGCCCAGTTTGTCCATAGTTGGAATCTACCAGAGCAGGTTGCTTCAGGTGATGATAGTTTTTAATTCTCTCTGGTTTACACATTGAAGTGGATGTGCACAGGTAATTTAGATATGTTGAAAGTTAACTCCTTACTGCCTTGTCAATTAGAATTCTTTATTCTCTTTTAATAAGCAATTCTTTATTCTTACTGAATCTGTGTTAGATTTCACCTTTTCAATTAATGAAGCTTCATTTTTATTTTTACGTCCTCTTGCAAATTTTTCAAATCTTGACAAATTTTTCATATCTAATAAACTGAATCCAAAGGAAGAGTGACCTCCTTACACCATTGTATTACTACTTACTGCAATACAGGAGAGAGCTGCAATGTGCCCTTTGGAGAGTGTGGATCCAGTTGTTGTCCCTGCACCACTCAGTGATGTGTTCTAGCTGGGGAATAGAATGAGTGGCTTTTTGAATTGTGGGTTTTTTTTTTTCCTTCTCCCTACTCAGCTATATATTTGTTGAAACTGGAAACCTATTTCTGTAGACAGATTCTCTGAGCTAGCAGATAATGATGTCTGAGGTTTTACAGCAGTGATAAGCAATAATGCTGAAAGGTTAAACAACTGCAGACTTTAAAATTATTTTTTTATTTCCTTAAAGGCTATTGTTTCTATTTGTAATGAGCAATAGAGTACAGCATGGATCCTGAACACGTGAAAAGGGATACTAGAAGTTATCATCTCATCATGAGGAAAATGTTTGTAGTACTTGTATGAGAAAGAGGATAGCTACTGATGCGTCTGCTGAGGGAAAGGGAGGGACACAAGTTAATGTTCTAGACAAGTCAAATTATTTTGGTATGAATTTGGAAAGACAGATAAATTTGTTACTTGAACCATTAGATAGATTTTTCTAAATAGCTCTAGGCCTTGTAACTGTTCCATACTCTCACTGATTCACTTACTCTGAATCTATGAGAATTGAGTGGCTTTTAGATTGTAAAATATTTGGACAAATATTACTGCCTAAGACTAGATCAATATGAGAAAAGAATTTCAGCACAATAAAAGAATAACTGTTCTGAGTCTAACTCCAATAGGCTGAGGTGCACACAGGGGCACACTGCACTCTTGCAGACATCTGTGTGACTTAAGCATACAGGTGTCCCGCTGCCAGTCCCAGCCCACCTGCCAGCTCTTCCAGAAAAGGCAGGAAACCAGTCCCCTCCACCAACTCTAAAAAGTGTAACCGTCAGGGATTGTGTGGGCAGAGCACAACATGTGCCGCTTGACCCAAACACCCCTGTATCCGCAAGCTGTCTGGATTTGCACTTCAGACATGATAGGGAGAAATCTTGCAGAAATCTTTCATGAAAGGTTCATTTAGATAGATAACTATGATAATTTTTTAAATTTGTGTTTAGTTTTAGTTATATAAAAGTCGGGCAAGGGTGTTTAAGAAAAAAGCATCAACGGCAATATTGTCTAGTTCTTCCTGCAAAAAATAAGGTCATGATCTGGAAAGATACATGCTGAGCTGACAGAGTATTACAAAGACAAAACAGTGATAAGACAAAAAGGTTAAGACTATCTGGTTAGAAGTACTGCTGTTAACTAACATACACCCAGTTGTCTTCTCCACTCCAACCAATGCCTTTTCTGTCTTACCTGATTGTATCTCCCATACTTCTTATGAATAGACAACAAAAGAATACCAGTTGGCTGGTTTGGCATACTGACAATTTTTGTTCTCCAAATACAGTTGTTTTTTTTTTTTTGTTCGTTCTTGTATCACAGTTCTCATCAGTGTAAGCCGACCAAGAGCATAGTGTTACCCCAATTTGTTTTAACACTCACAGTACTGATATTGTATGTATTAGCTACAAGACCTTACACTCTGCACTAGCAACACTTGCACTATCCAGGAAAAATTGCTTTGCTTACTTGTGAGAAAAAGATCTTTTCCTTCCAGCAGCAGACACCTGGACTTTGGGAGCTGAAATACTGCCCTTGCTCCTTGAAGAGCTAAAATTGTCTTCACTCCCTGAAAAGGAAAAGGAAGGAGTAAAAACATGACAGAAATTAGAACTCAAAGACTGTTTTCAAAATAACAATGAATCACAAGCATCCTTGCTTTGTCTCTCCTGTGTGAATTTTGGAAGTTGCATGAATTTTCAAATATCCCTGAGGACAAGCACTGGATATGTTCCAGATTTTCAATTTTCTTCAGAACTGGCACTTACCAAGAGCAAAAAAAACAATTGGACACAAACCCCTCACGCTACAGAAGCCAATTTTATGACTCACCTAGGAACATCTATTGTGACAACTTGTTTGCTTTCTCACAGCCACCAATTCATGAATGAGGGCTGCTCACACGGCTCCTTCAGGAGCACAGTGGTTGGGAGCACACAATTGTAACTGTAGGTTTCTCTTGCTTTAAGCCATGTGAAAACACTATATGCTGGGAGGAAAGCTGCTTTTGTTTTGGTTTCTGAGATGATGTACACAGATGTTTATATGTATAAATGTGTATTGACTAACAGGGTATATGCATGTGTAGATGTACACAAATATGCAGGATTTCATGATGCACAGAAGCATAGTAAGGCAGTTCTAATAACCTTCAAATAATACAATAATCACATGTGGCTTTCAAGTGCTTCTCAAGTGTTAAGCCATCTATCTGATTACTGACTTACTATGGATGACAGCTTTTATTTCCCAAGCTCTGGCATGTACAAGGAAAACTGCTCTCATTTTGCTGAGGCCAGTAGTAGGTAGACGTAGTAAGAAAGTCTTCTCATCTAGAAAAAAACCCACCCTAAAGTGATGATTTTTTTCAGTCTGTCACTCATACGGCAAATGTCCCAAGCCATATCCAAGTCTCATGCTGCAAAGCCAGTATGATGACTTGGTCTGAAGGGATGGAAATAACCTTCCAACATCCTTTAAACAGCTGGACAGGGGGGACCATCTCTCACCTGAGAATTTTTGGGCGCCGTCCCATGCACAGCACCCCTGGCCTGCAGCTGCAGACATACCACAAACCCCATTTTTACTATCATTCTCATGAGGGGAGAGGCTGCTGCAGATAAAAACTTCAGGTGCACAATCTGAAATTCTTTGCAGAGCTGATGGTGATGGGCACATCTTGCACCTGTGAATACCTGGGACTGGGAAAAGGTCTTGTCGGCCTGTGTCACAGAATCACAGAATCATTCAGGTTGGAAAAGACCCTTGGGATCATTGAGTCCAACCATCAACCCTACTCTACAAAGTTCTCCCCTACACCATATCCCCCAACATCTCATCCAAACGACCCTTAAACACATCCAGGGATGGTGACTCCACCAGCTCCCTGGGCAGCCTATTCCACTATCTGACCACTCTTTCTGTGAAAAATTTTTTCCTAATGTCCAGTCTAAACCTCCCCTGTTGCAGTCTTCACAGCCTTAAAGAGACATCCAGCAACCACCCTCACCATCTGGCAACTGATCTGAGGATCAGCCATGTTCGGATTTAACCCAGTACTTTCCCAGCCCTACCAAGTCCCAGCATCAGGATCAGCCCTGTTTCTCTGTGCCTCTGGTTCAACCCAGCCCAGATATTCCTCAGCCTGATTTCAAAGTGCTGAAATGCACAGCCCAGCTCTTGCAAAGGGTAATCCCAGGGGCCTAGTTTCATCACCTCTAACCAACTCCATACCAGTACAACACCCCTGATAATCAGACCTGAGTCACCACAGCTCTAACCAAATCAGAGCCATGTGCAAGTTTGCAAGGGAAGGGAGGCAGAGCAGCAAATCTGCCTTGTTTCACAGAGCATTTATATCGTATCTACAGATGCAGATGTCAGTGACCGTTTCCTTGGGGCAGCAAAATCACTATGGGACATGATGTCCAAAGCTGCAACAGAGTTTTCCTGATAAAACACTCCCATCTAAGAGGCTAAGATACCAAATACTGTCTTGGTATCACACTCCTCCCAAATCTACTTTTTCAAGGAAGACACAAACAGGTAATCACATCTCAGATCTCATACCTCTGGTGATCAGGCCCCCAAAACATTCCTGCCTTTGCAAGATGTTGGCAACTTTCCAAAGCCAAGTCCTGGCTGCAACACAGAGAACAGGGGCCCTAGCCCTCGTCTCAGTTTGAGTAAACAACATCATAGTCAGATATTGCTATCAAAAGCAATTTGAGGAAGCAGAGCTTAATAATAGCCTCTCCCTGACCACCTGTCTTGGAGCATAGTGCTTGGAAGGGCTGCCAAGCTAGACACAGCCAATAGGAGTTAGCAGAGCCTGAAAACAGAACCACCTCAAAGGCTGAGCTTTCCAAGAGCGTGAACTGCATCCAAGAGAAGGTACTGTGTCTGCAAAGCATGAATTAACCTGTCTAGCATCTCTAGAGTTGCTCTAAAGCTACATACTTCAAAAGATCTGACCCCTTAACCTGTTTGTTGTGCTGGTATCTTCTGATTATGTCTTCTAGCATGAGAAACATCTTTATCCCAGCCCTAAGACTGCACTACACTTAAATTAGACATTGAGGTGTAAAAAACCAAAATCTTGATTGAAAAAACAGCATCTTTTTAGAACATGATAACTAAATTATTCTATAATCTTAGGGCAGACAGAAGTAATATTTTTTATTTGCATAGCTGGATAAACTGAATTCCAAAGAAAGATAAATGATTCTTTAGGCAAGAGAAACTATATAGCTTCAGGTGTGATTTTTTTAATTCCTATGTTTGCTTTCCCCTGGTCAATCCAAAATATTAATGCTAAAGCATATTATTTACCATGTATAGGAAGGCTTTACCAAATCATAAGGACTGTTTTCTAACTAGAGCAAATAAAAAATATTACAGATACCTGTGAGAGGCAGAGTAAGATTTGGTTATAAACAGAAATTATCAGCACCAGTTTGAACCTGTTTGTTAACAGCTTTAATCTGTAAGTGCTCAGGCAAACTCAGAAGTGAACACCTTTGTTGACATCTCTTGACACAGAAGCTTAAAACCAACATCCTTTTCTATTTGCACAGTCAGTCCTGGATTTGCTCATGGTTCAATGAGAAAGAACTACCCAGGGCATCAGTAGTTTCTCAATTTCCAGAGGTACATCTTGTTTTGCTATACATAAAGACTTGTACTTTCAAGAGATTTTTAATAAGAATGCATGGTTCGCCCAACTATTGGCAACTCTGCATATGCCAGATCAAAGTGCAAAAATCAGTTGTAGTAAATCCTTATACCAGACTGGCAGGACTTTGCCAAATATGTGTTTTCATGGATATATTGAGAATCATTCTATATGAAATTTAACTGACAACTGGGGGGGTTATGTATTTTTATACACAGAGTGTGTGTAACTGCAGTAGGCATTTTCATCAATTAATAAAAGCTTTGGGTAAACCTTAGGTGAGATAAAACAAAATCTCTGTCCACAAAATAAGATATTAAATTAGTCTGCAAATCACTTCTGATATTTAATATTCCATCTGTTATATTTGCTTTGGCTAAAGACTTTGTAAACTTAAGCAATTACTACTCTACCTAGACGATAGGTCTATCTATAACACTTATTCTATGACTTAGTTTTCATTTGTCTGAAAAAGCAGGAATGCCCCCTTTTGACAATTCCATATATTTTCCCTATGAGGCTAGGAGAGGGAGTAGTTGGTTGTATTTTTCCCCAGAAAAATCAACACTCTGGGTGGCAAGTAGCATATTCAGCTTCCCCAGCAGGCAGACTGCATGTTCATTATTCTTTTTAAAAGACCATGGAGAATTTTTTTTTTTTTGGTCAGAAAAAGATGCACATAGAGAAGAGCATCTGCCACAAGAAAGTTTCAGACAAGAACTACACACTTTGTAAAAAATAGATAAATCTTACACATTGATGGATGAAAAGATATGCAGATGTCTACTCAGGTTAATCTGTGTAAACTCTGTGCTCACTTACCCTGCTGAAAGTACAATATAAATCCAGATAACCTGCAGTCATGTAACTGTGCAGATGCTGGCCAAAATATGATAATAAGGTCAAATAAAAATAGATCCTGCTACTCTTCTGCCCCTAGTTATACAAAATCTAGTGAAAAAAAAGTCAAAATAGGTATTTTTCTAGATTCCCACCCAAATTTTGAGGCTTTTGTATTGCTGCTGATGGAAAGCAAAGACTGTTTGCATGCAGTTTTGCTTCAGGTTTGTCTGCAGTGAAACCTGAAACATGCCTTTAGATTTTTCAAGAATTCTGAAAAATTCACCACCTAATCATAAGCAATTTATATACCTGTGTTAGGAAGCTAGTTTTTATGAGCTCTCTAGTCACTGATGAATGACATGGTCTTCTAGAAGGTGACTCAGAGGAGGAACTAAAAAGACCCCGAAAGACAAAACTTACTTGTGTATTTTCCAGCTCTTCCAGAGGGCGATTATCTCAGCCTGAAAAACAAAAGGGAAAAAAGCCCACAAATGAAATCATAGAATGTATCAAATAAGGTATTTCCAAGAGAGAAATAAGTAACATGGTAGAAGGAACTAGTCAGATACCAGTTTATGGTTATTCTCGCCCACATCTCAGCAGAACTAGAATCATAGAATAGCAGGTTGGAAGGCACCTCAAGGATCATCTGGTCCAACCTTTCTTGGCAAAAGCATGGTGTAGACAAGATAGCCAAGCACCCTGTCCAGCTAATCTTAAGTGTCCAGTGTTGGGGAATTCACCACTTCCCTGGGAGATTATTCCAGGGGCTGATTGTTCTCATTGTGAAAAATTTTCCTCTTGTGTCCTATTGGAATGTCCCCAGGAGTAACTTGTACTCATTAGCCCTTGTATTTTCAGTGTGACTCCTTGTAAAAAGGGAGTCTCCGTCTTCTTTGTAGCCACCCTTTAAACACTGGAAGCAGAGCAGCTGCATGGGCTGGCATCAGAGGATCTGTCTCTCCTGACCTCAAGGACTGCCTGAGTGACTGACAAGCTTAGAGAGAGATCTGTTGGGTGAGTCACCTGCAGAGAGCAACGCCAGTCTCAATCTCTCATGCTGAAACTGAGACTTAGCACTGGCTAAAGTGTGGGGTGCTGGATTTTGAATCCTAGTCCACACTCCTGGATTCTGGTTCTCTAGCTCAACCATGAAACAAGTCCACACACGGTGTGATCCTGGAAAATGGAGATGAGTATACTCTTCTTGATACTCATTAACAAGTCACCCTACATAATAACCAAGTAGTATCTGAAATTGTAGCCTCCTCCTCTGAGAGGCAAAGGTGCTTATGATATTTAATTGCACTTGTATTTAATTAACATAAACCAGTTTTATGACAATTGCAAAGTATCTTATTCAGCTGAAAAAGCACAAACGTTAAGCAAGCAGCATGGAATAACAACTAAAATTACAGTCTGGGGAGAAATCTCATGTCAAACCTAGGAGAAAAGTTCTTACCTGACCAAATAAGGAAGTTTAAAAAAATCCTCAAGCCACACATGCACAGAGTTAACTTACGGCTGTCAAAAAAAGAACTCCGTAAAATCCTGCTGTACACTCTTGAAAAAAAGAAGTTTCTCTCATGAAAGAAAGATTACTGTATAAGAGAGTGAAAAATAATTGGGCTGATTTCAGGTTTTGGACCATCAGATAAGTTTCCTCTAACAGCACTGAGTTACTGGCTTTAAAGTTTATGGTCACTATGGCTTGTCGCAATCCAGCTACCATATTTTTAAAGAGCTCCATGGGTATTTGGTCACATACCTCCTATTGAAGCTGAATTGTCTTAAATAAAAGAGTCACTGGCTGTCTAACTACACATGCAGCTCCTTGAGAAATGTTAGGAGACTACATTCACCTTATATTCTTCCCTTTTCCATGAAACAGTGGAGAGAGGAATAATCTTTGTTGGGCAATACTGCTTGTAAACTAAGTTTTCATGCATAGCATTAGTGGCATTCACTACTGGCAGATACCTTACCATTTAAAAGTTACAGTATTTGCAGTGCTATAGAGGTAACTTGAGGTGTCTGCAATTAAACTATGCAAGTTTGATTAAATATGCAGGCTTTCACCAGTTGAGAATCTAGCTCATAGGTTTTCAGTTACAAGAACTACAAAATTAGCAACAGGAAGAATGGGAAACTGTTTTGTAAAGCACAACACCGAATAGGCTATTTGTGAATGGTCACACTGAACACCTTGTGCTTTATCACTCATTATTTATTTTAGCGTGATATGACTTAGCTCACATTGATATTTTTAAAATGTATTTTGCTCCCTAAATTCCTTCATTTTGAAGCACATTGCATGTTACCTATAGGAGGGGAGTGTTCCAAAATAAACAAAGATCCCCTTACATCAAAACCCAAAAGCACCTTCACGGAAATCTTTCCTACAGCTGCATCTTTTGCTTTTCCTTCCCATTTGACAATAACTAAAGAGAAGCAACAAGTTTTCTAGCAGAACTTGAAGAACTAGTTCAGGTTCAACATGTACCACTTCAGTCTGAACTTGGCTCCGTATCAAATCCTGTTCAAATTTAGGTAGGGTGCTCACTTTCTTAGTGACTTTCACCCAACACTTATCTTTTACAGTAAAGTTGTAAAGTAGCCTTTCATCTTCCTTGTATTATCCAGATTTTTAGTTGCCTACATAACAGTCAGTCTATATTGTTTCCACTCCTATTTAATGTTACCAAAAGTTTTGTTTTCTTCTTTTGGAAGTGCAAAAGGAGTACACTTGATTTTGTTTCCAGTTTCTTAAGAGAGGGCTGTGATCAGAGATAATAATCACTTTATGAAATATTCAGAAAATTAATTTACATTGCTTCAGTCTTTTTCTCCCACCTTCAAGGGCATTCACCACTACACTCCTCTGACCACCGTTTTCATTATTAAGCGGCTTAGTGAGGATATCGCTCTGATTTAGAGAATGCTTTACTGGAAGCAAGTTCCAAAGAACCTCTTTCCTCCTGCATTCAATGTGTTAAGCATTCACTATCAGCTCTGGGATTTACCAAGAACTCAGAAAAGTCTGTTCTCCCTTTCCATCAAAGATTAGAAAAGGTATGTGTTTCTACAGTTACAGTGAACTGGTTGCAGGAAATCCCTTTATTGAGAATGAACTCTGCTTCACTGAAATTAGATTCTCCTTATTGTTATTTTAAAAATTCTTACGATCATCTAGCCAGCATTAAAGGGATTCCACTAGTGACTATGCAACCAGCATTTTCTATACTCTGTCCTCTCTCAGGAAGCTGAAGGCTTTTATCTGTTGCCAGCCAAGAAATATTCACAAGACTGAAAATCTACTGTACACTTTTTGGAAAGCTGAACAACTGGAGGTAAATGCTGAACAGCACTGAGATTTTTTTCTAATCTTTTTCAAGTTCTGCACTTCACATTGGGGGGCCCTCTTGAATGCTGTTCACAGTACAGTATGGAACTAGCAATATGTAAACCTATTTATTCTCTAAGTTGTTGAAGGTAATTAATACTTCTGTCTTCCTATGTGCTTCACTGATGAGGTACATAAAAGGAGAAATGGAATGAATTCACATGTAGTTTAAAAAAAATAATCAATCTATAAAGTTACAGTCTCAGGAAAAAGGTAGGGCAGTCTACACATTAGTCTCTTGCTTAGTGAAAAATACAGAAGACTTCTACATGAGTAAAAATAAACACCAAGTCACTGAGCTGCAGAGTAACAGTTCCAGTGTGTCTATGTTATCACTTTAGACCCAGCTTTTTGGAGACCTTCACTCAGAATTTACATTCTTCCTCACACCATTACATGATAACAAGATTTGCACAGCATACTTATGAACCAAGTATTTGGAGCAGGTTCTTCCCAGAGCTGTGACTAACTAAGGGTGGAGATCACATACCACATAAACATCTAAATGCCTAATCACATTATTTATGCCTCAAAATTTTAATTTTACTTCCTGTTTTTTGTCTCAAGAAATTGTGGGCATTGAAAGAAACCCTAAAGCAAAAGCAGACCATTCATACTTTTGCACACATGTGGATGCCACATTGAGGACAATTCTCACAGCAACAAGATCACTGTAGTTTTGTTGCTAGAAGCTCTCAGCCCTGAGCTTCAGAGCTGAGCAAATGCTCCTCAGGCAGGTGACCTGGAAATACATGGCATAGCCAGGAGGACCACATCCAAAAGAAGTCAGGTTAGAGAATGTAGAGAATCACAGCAGAGTCCACTTCATACAGTATGGCACTATGTAGAAAGATCTCATGCCCACTAAAAACCCCTGCATATGCCTCTGGAGCCTAAAGTTTATACAAGAATCCTGCATTTCAGCAGCATCACACTGAAGTGAGACAGATACAGTATACCAATAACCAAAACCTAACTCAAGTGTTAAGAAGATGATTCATGAACAAAAAGTTCTGCTTAACAGTACCCATTGCTTTCTAGGATCATTGCAACAAACCGTATTTATTCAGACTGTAGAGCGTATTCAGTGTTATTATCCATATACATTATTCACAGTCCCCAGAAACATTAGGAACCTGCTGGTCACTCATCATGGGAAGAAATCAGTAGTTTAACAAAAAGCATACTTGCACATATGTGGACTACTTGCCAAATTTACAGGCACGTGAAGGCCACAGTTCTTCCCTCCACTTCCCCCCAACAGTTGTAACTGAACATTTTTTTTCCACCCAGTTTTCTGATATCTTAAAATGGCACACTATTTTCATGGCCATGTTGATGTGACCAGAATTCTTTTATTTCTCAGGATGTGTATGATTTCAGCTGTGTAACTCTTTAATCTCTGTAAGTGCTAGTCGTTTGCTCAGGTGATACAGCAAATCATGTAAAAGCATTGAAGTATGACTTTTTCAGCTCACGCTTGTCCCTGGTTTCACACTAGGATAAATTATTCCCAAAGTTTGGCAGATGAGAGCTTAATTAAAAGCAGCCTTGCACAAATTAGTATTATTTCCTAAATATCTCAAATAATTAAATACTCCTGTACAAAACAGCAACGAACACCACCTGGAAACTTCTCTTTGAAGAGTGGACCAAGCCATCCCCGAAAGCGGTTACCATATCTAGTTACCATCGACTAAATAAGAGCTCCTCAGGGAAGACAGTGCTTCAAAGATGGAAAACTTATCTGGCAACAAATTCCTACTGCATCAATTTTCAGTCATCCTGGAAAACAGTAACACAGTACATCCAAAATCTTCACAGCAATCTTCCCTCTGAACACCTCCCTTTTATTACATTGCTGCAAACACCAAGCAAAAGAAGGAAGACCTTTTGGACTAAAATGAAATTTATTAATAGAAAAAGACCAAATATACATTATTTAAGAGGAATCAGGTGGGTGAAAGTACAATAAAGACATAAATATTACTGCTAGATATACAGTAAGAATTGTGAGCTCCCACAGATTGTGGGCTTATTTGCACAATTGCCATTTTCTTTTTTTCTTACCCTGTAAAGAAAACTTAAGGAAAGGAGTAAGTTACATTTATACCACCTTGAAACCCTTTGTATTTTAGTAGACTTGATGTACCTGAGAATGAAGCCTGTATTTAGCAGCTCAGAACCTTTCAGTGTTTCCCCCACACTCTAGAAAACCCATCCCAGGCAGTATATTCCTGAAGACAGCCTTTGAACTGCCTTATTTACAAGCAGTTGTCATGAACACTACACTCATCTTTTTCACTGTTCGTTTTTGTTCAGTTTTTTTGCTCTCACTGTCTATTCTCTCACTCAAGTTTTACCTGTAGCTGAGAGAATACATAATAGATGTGTTAGAAAAATTTTAACATCATTGGAAGCACTTTCATATTTGTATGTAATGTTGATTATGTCCCATACATTTGTTTGCCAGTCATCAAGGCAAAAATGGTTGGCTATGCATATCCACATGTACACAGACATGCAAAAAGTCCTAAAGGATACTCACATAAACTACATAATTGTAATAACTTTGTTCTATAATGCTCCTCATCTTTTCCAAATTTTTCAGCCCATTACTTGTCATCACTCTCCTTTGCTTCATCTTCTCCTCTTTCTCAGTTAGGTTTTTTTTTTAAAAAAAGACTTGTTTATGAGAAAGTCAGCATTACTTCCATGCTTACCTCGCACATGCCAATTCCCTGACTGGACAAATGTTCAGACAGAAAAGAACAATTATTTATGGTTTATGAACTACAATGAAGAAGCCCCATGAACAATGCACCAGGCTGGGTACAGGTGCCAAAACCACAAAGCTCTCTAAAAGAAGATGAGCTATGTCTATATTCTTCTTTTCCAGCTCCTCCCCAACTACTCTAAATTCTATTTTTGCTTCAGAAGAATATGGCAGTAGGCTTTAGTAAATTTTAAGGGTTTTTTTTCCTCTAAATTTGGAGGTATGAATACAGTGGAAAAGCCAAAACAGTGTTTAGGTCACACTATGTTTTTCAAAGCTTTCATCCCCTTCATCATTCTGTAATATGGTTCACGTAACACCCATGAGTTGCCCCTTCATAATTACCCAGGAAAACCAGCACAAATATACAAATATCAAATGGGAAGCCCAGAATGGAAGCAAGCATACAGAGAACATCAGGAGATTGTCTTTTGTTTTCTCCCTCCCCATTTCAGTGTAAGGACTATGGGAACACACATACTATGGGAAAATAGTTACTGCAAAAAACCAGCAGCAGAACAAACAGCATCTCCATGAAACAGAGGATCTCCACAAGAGCAAAACTCCACCCAGACAAAGATTATCCATATTTGGATGCACTGCTGTGGTGGTTTAGGCCCTGCCAGGACTGGAGACCATGCTGCTGCTGCCCCTCCCCCACCCTCGTACACGACGGGGCAGGGAGTGAAGATAAGGAAAGTTTTAATACAACAGTGTAACAACAACAAACCAAACAACAACAATAACAATAACAGTAATAACAATGAACAGAACAAGAGATATACCGTATGGATACAACAGTGAGGGGACTGACCGAACAAAGGACGTCCCTGGTCTTCCTGCGCTTGGGCGCCCAGACCTGACGTCAGCATGGTATCGAATAACCCGGCTAGAGCTCCCTCCCCACTGCTGGGGAAACTTAACCCTATCCTAGCTGAACCAGGACATAATCCACCCCTTTATTCTATACCATCTGCATCACGTCCAGCTGCCATTTAGCAATTAGCCAAAATTGCTAAAACCAAAAACAATTAACAAAACCACAATGTAATTCACGGCATGTTCTCACCCAAAATCAAGTCCCCTTGTGGTACGCATCGGACCTCTCCACCCTTCTGCATCACCCACCAGGTTCACCCAGGTCCCTGAGCAAAAGCAATCCTGTGGATGGGTTTGCCTTTGCCCGGCGCACGACTAACCCAGACCATTTTTCCCAGCACATCCCTCATGCGCACCACAGGGACTCTATCCCCGTCCACAACACGTGGAAGTTTTGACTGAGCCGGGCCAGCTCAACTGGCAGATCCTCTTGTGTTGACTAACCAAGTGGCCTTTGTCAGATGTGTGTCCCAGTGTTTGAAGGTTCCACCTCCCATTGGTCTCAATGTAGTTTTTAACAGTCCATTGTAGAGCTCGATCTTCCCAGAGGCTGGTGCGTGGTAGGGGATGTGGTAGACCCACTCGATGTTGTGGTCTTCTGCCCAGGCATCTATGAGGTTATTTCGGAAGTGAGTCCCATTGTCTGACTCAATCCTCTCTGGGGTGCCGTGTTGCCACAGGACTCTGTCTTCAAGGCCCAGGATGGTGTTTCGGGCGGTGGCGTGGGACACTGGATAAGTTTCCAGCCATCCAGTGGTTGCTTCCACCATTGTGAGCACATGGCGCTTGCCTTGGCAGGTCTGTGGCAGTGTGATGTAGTCGATCTGCCAGGCCTATCCATATTTATATTTCATCCATCGATCTTCATTCTGCTGGGGCTTCACCGGCTTGACTTGTTTGATTGCAGCACACGTCTCACATCCGTGGATGATCTCTGCGATGGTGTCAATGGTGAGGTCCACCCCTCGATATCAAGCCCACCTGTATGTTGCATCTCTGCCTTGGTGACCTGAGGTCTCATGGGCCCACCGGGCTATGAACAGTTTACCTTTACACTGCCAGTCCAAGTCCACCTGAGCCACTCTGATCTTAGCAGCCTGGTCCACCTGCTGGTTGTGCTGATGTTCATCAGTGGCCCGACTCTTGGGTATATGGGCATACACATGACGCACCTTCACAACGAGGTTCTCCACCCGGGCTGCAATATCCTGCCATAATTCAGCGGCCCAGATGGGTTTACCCTTGCGTTGCCAGTTGTTCTGTTTCCATTGCTGCAACCACATCCACAGGGCACTTGCCACCACGCACGAGTCAGTGTAGAGATAGAGCCTTGGCCACTTTTCTCACTCAGCAATCTCCAAAGCCAATTGGATGGCTTTCACCCCTGCGAACTGGCTCGATTCAACTTATCCCTCAACAGCTTCACTGGTTCATCGTGTGGGATTCCACACCGCAGCCTTCCATCGTCGATGTTTTCCCACAATGCAACAAGACCCATCAGTGAACAGGGCATATCGCTTCTCATCTGGCAGCTCGTTATATGGTGCGGCCTCCTCAGCATGTTTCACCTCCTGTTCTGGTGACATCCCAGAATCTTTGTTCTCTGGCCAGTTTGTGATCACCTCCAATATTCCTGAGCGGTTGGGGTTCCCTATTCAAGCCCATTGTGTTATCAACGCAGCCCATTTACTCCACGTGGCATCTGTTGCGTGATGTGTGGGGGAAGCCTTTCCTTTGAACATCCATCCCAGCACCGGCAGTCGGGGTGCCAGGAGGAGCTGTGTTTCAGTGCCGACCACTTCTGAGGCAGCCCGAACTCCTTCATACGCTGCCAGTATCTCCTTCTCAGTCAGGGTATAGTTAGCTTCAGAGCCTTTGTATCCCTGGCTCCAAAAGCCTAGAGGTCAGCCTCAGGTTTCCCCAGATGCTCTCTGCCAGAGGCTCTAGGTGGGGCCATTCTCCCCAGCTGCCGTGTAGAGCATGTTCTTAACCTCCTGGCCTGCCCGGACTGGCCCGAGGGCTACTGCCTGGGTAATCTCCTGCTTAATTTGTTCAAAGGTTTGTTGTTGCTCAGGGCTTCATTCAAAATCATTCTTCTTGCAGGTTACGTGGTAGAGAGGACTCAAAATCAGGCTGTAGTTTGGGATGTGCATTCTCCAGAACCTCACAGCACCCAGGAAGGAGTGAGTCTCCTTTTTAGTGGTTGGTGGGGCCATGGCTGCTATCTTGTTTATCACCTCCATTGGGATGTGGCAACGCCCATCTTGCCATTTTATTCCTAGGAACTGAATCTCCCTTCCAGGCCCCTTAACTTTCTGTCGCTTGATGGCAAAACCAGCCTTCAGGAGGATTTCAATTATCTTCTTTCCTTTTTCAAAGACTTCCTCAGCTGTGTCCCCCCATACAATGATATCATCAATGAACTGCAGGTGTTCTGGAGCCCCACCTTTCTCCAGTGCAGTATGGACCAGTCTATGGCAAATGGTGGAGCTGTGTTTCCACCCCTGGGGCAATCGATTCCAGGTGTACTGGATACCCCTCCACGTGAACGCAAACTGTGGCCTGCACTCTGGTGCTATTGGAATGGAGAAAAACGCGTTAGCGATGTCAATTGTGGTGTACCACTTGGCTGCCATCGACTCCAGCTCATACTGGAGCTCTAGCATGCCTGGCACTGCAGCACTCATCGCTGGTGTAACTTCATTCAGGCCACGGTAGTCCATTCGCCATTAGACTTTCTCACTGGCCATATAGGGCCATACAGGGCTGTTGAAGGGTGAATGAGTCTTGCTAATCACCTTCTGGCTTTCTAGTTGCGGATCAGGTGATGGATGGGGACCAGGGAATCTCGGTTAGTACGGTACTGCCGCCGGTGCACCGTCTTGGTAGCAACTGGCTATCGCTGCTCTTCAACCTTAAGCAACCCCACCACCGAGGGGTCCTCTGAGAGGCCGGGTAAGGTGGACAATTGCTCAACCTCCTCCAGGGCAGCTATACCAAAGGCCCACCGGTACCCTTTTGGGTCTTTAAAGTACCCTCTCCTGAGGTAATCTATACCTAGGATGCACGGGGCATCTGGGCCAGTCACAATGGGGTGCTTATGCCAGTCCTTCCCAGTTAAGCTTACTTCAGCTTCTAATAGGGTCAGCTGTTGGGATCCCCCTGTCACTCTGGAGATGCAGATGGATTCGACCCCACTGTGGCTTGATGGCATCAGAGTGCACTGTGCGCCAGTGTCTACTAAGGCCTTATATTCTTGTGGGTCTGATGTGCCAGGCCATCGGATCCACACCATCCAGTAAATCCGATTGTTGGTATGCATGCTGGTTTACTGAACTTTCTGCCCACACTGACAATGGAAAAGTACAACCAGCACTCTGGTCAGAAGATTAACGACATCCGAAAACAAGAAATAATTACAAGAAGGCCAGAAGAAAAGAATGTGCTCGTTAAGGAAGAAACTAATTAAGAAGGGACCTTTTGGAATTGCAAAAGCCGGAACTTATCTACTGGCTATGTGCGGGTAGCAATATTTGTGGAAAGTACCAAGGGGAGCTACTTTTAGAATGCACAACAATATTTAAAGGCTTGCTGCTATTCTTAGAAGGCACAAGAGTATATAAGGGCTTGCTTGCTAATAAAGCTTTGAGCTTGACTTCCAATCATATTGATTGTCTGTGGTCTTGTCTGCTGTGGTCTGCACGGGATTTCGTCCCCAATTCCGATTATCCCTTTCCTCCACCTGGCTGGAGGCAGGGCCCCTCTAATCCTGCTCACCATCACTCCCTTGTTGTAAGAATGACTCCTGCGAGAATGACTCACAGGTCCCCTCAGGAGGGTCAGGCATAACGTTGGCCATTCTATTCTGTCTGGGGGATTTCCGACTAGGCACTGGAGCTGCATCTCTCTTGGAAGACTCCCCTTTCATGGTGGTCTTCCCTTTCAGCTGCTGTACTCGTGCAGCTAGGGCGGAAGTGGGCTGTCCATGCCACCTTCTCATGTTTTCCCCATTGTCGCGGAGGAAGAACCACAGGGTGCCCCATGGTGTGTACCTTCCACTGCCCTTCTCTTGGGTGGGGAAGCGCCTGCTTCTAATAGCTGAGACATCGGCCCATGCAGGTGCAATGTAGGACATGTCCTCTTCCACTTTCTGGAGCCTCTGAGACAGTTCCTCTACAGCTGAAACCAAAGCATGTTGGGAGGAAGGGAGATTTCCCTCATATTGCCGGAGCTGGATAATCACTTCATCTACTGTCTGAGTCTGGGTGTCTCGCTACTGCTAATGCTTTGGAATGTGCCTCTGGTGCACTTTGCAGGAACTTCCGCCACATCAACTGTGTGCAAGGGGCCTGATCTGGATCCATTGGTGACCGCTCATCATTCAGATCACCATAAAGCATATAAAACATAGCCAATTCCCTGAGGGTTTGAATGCCTTTCTCCATGTTGGTCCACTTGCCTTACCGACATAGGACATCAACTTTGTAGGGGTACCTCTCCCTTACACTGAGCAGGAGTCGCCTCCAAAGGCTGAGGGTTTGAGTCTGTTTCCCTATTGCCTTGTCAATGCCAGCCTCCCTGGACAAAGATCCCAGCTGCTTGGCCTCTCTCCCCTCCAGTTCAAAACCAGCAGCTCCACTATCCCAGCATCGGAGCAGCCAGGTGAAAATCTGCTCGCTTGGAAGGCAGCTGCAATCCTTCCGCATATCTCACAACTCACTCTGGGATAGAGAGTGGATGATTACTTCCCGCTCTTTCCCCTGTTCTTGTGCTGGGCCTGGCTCATCTCCAGCCCTTACTATGCGAGCTGACTTTTTGGTGTATTTGGTTTTCTGTATCGGGGCAACTGATACTGGCATTGCTTGTCCCTCTGGCCCAGCTGTTGTGCTAGTGGAGGCGACTGGTACTAGCACTGCCTGTCCCCCTCACCCATTTGCTGTACCAGTAAGTTCACTTTCAGATCCTACAGCCCTTTCTCCCCCTTGTGGGCAGTGAGTAGCATTAAGGATGACACGGTAAGCACGGGCCAGTCCCTAGCACATCGCAGCGAGTTGTGTCTCCTGGGGCTTGTCGGATTGGCAACAGACATTTTCGAAATACTCCACCAGTTTATCAGGACTCTGCACTTGTTCGGGAGTGAAATGCCAAAATGTTGGGGGTGACCACTGACCCAGGCACTTGCCCACCTTTTCCCACCTTGCCATTCATAGCTATCTGCCCTCGGGTCAGGTTTCCAGGTGGTGCTATTATTGGAGAAGTACTGCATGACCCAAAACAAGATCTGGCAGACACTCAGAAAGCATTGTGCCGCAAACACACTGGCCTGGATGCTCCAAGGAGGGCTGAAACTCTCAAAAAACGAGAGGATCTCTTCCCCTGGCTCACCCATAGAGGGGGTGAGACCCCTAACAAAAGCCCAGGCAGCAAACAGGTACCGGTTCACCCCCAGAAGCAGTGATACAAGCATATTATAAGCAGTCTGCAGCCAGTACAGCAAATCAAGACCCTTGACACATTTTCCACCACCAAGAAACACCAGCACTGGGAACAACCAGTGGATATAAGGATTAATCCAGCCCCACCACGCAAGCAATTTGGCCAGCATTGCAAATGTTCCTTATCAAAAAATACAAATAGAAACAGAAAAATTGCACCTATCAGATTGCTCTAACACACCTTTTCTTTCTGTCCTTATCTCAACCCTCTCATGCCCCACGTTGGACACCAAAAAAGGCTGTGGTGGTTTAGGCCCTGCCGGAACTCGAGACCACGCTGCCGCTGCCCCTCTCCCACCCTCATACCAGACGGGGTGAAATACAAACCCCAAGGTTGAGATAAGGAAAGTTTTAATACAACAGTGTAACAACAACAAACCCAACAAACCCAAAAACAACCACAACAACAGTAATAACAATGAACAGAACAAGAGATACACCATATGGATACAGCAGTGAGTGGATCAACCGAACAAAGGCCGTCTCTGGTCTTCCTGCGCTTGGGCATCCGGGCCTGACATCAGCATGGTATTGAATAACCCGGCTAGAGCTCCTTCCCCACAGCTGGGGAAACTTAACCCTATCCTAGCTGAACCAGGACAACTGCCTAGCCAGATTGCCATGAAAGGAGCAATTATTAAAAGGATCGATATAATTTACTTGTATTTTACATTAGAGCAGAATTATTATTTGTTTTACGTTATTTTTGTTTCCTTTCAAACAATGGGCTCTATCAGGAAGAGATTAAAAACAAGCACACCTACACAACCTCCCTAGAGCCTTGCCAGCTAAATAGTGAGCCTCTGCCTCCTCAAACACAGGAAACCAGCTAGATGAAGCTGTCCAGCTGACAGTTCCCTGCTATGGGCTCAAGTTTACAAATCAAACTGACTATTTTTTGACAGTTTCTGCATGAAGTTGAACATCATGCTATCACGTAAAAAGGCGAGAAAAAACTTCCACAAGGTCTTACTACAAGGCTAATGGATATGAAAATGTCTCCCAATTCTGACACAGAATCGAGGTGTTTCAGTAATTATCGGTATCCATTCCTCTCTTTAGAGCTTCCCTGCAAGCAATCAGAACTAGATGCGATCGCTGCACAAAAATGAATGAACGAATGACAGAGTCCTCAGCATGGTAAGAGGTAGTGCATCGGAGGTATTAAGATCAGGCTTTAATGCCCAAAACCACTCTCACAGACATGTTCGAGCCATAATGGAACTAGAACAAATACCAGTGCTACACAACAGCAGCTGTCCAAGGAGGTGGGTCCCCACCCCCACCCAAAATAAAAGTAAAGAACAATGCAAAGATTAGACAGGTTTATTCTCTTCCTCTATTAAGAGAAAAATAAGTGTTTCTGCTCTCTATGTAAAGCTATTCATAAACAAAGATACAACATATTCATCTGTAGAAACTTCCATTCAGGTCAGAGAAAACACATTTTAAACATTAACAAGTTACACCTCTTCAGCACTCCTATAAAATAAAGATTACCTGTAAAATGAAGGTAGTATTGTAAAGAAAAAAAAAAAATACAAGAGGCATATCCCATTGAATTTGGGCAATACCTTCCTGGCAACTATTTTTGACTCAAGAGACTTTCTGAATCAACACCTACCACTAAAGGTTTTTTGTCCTTCTTCAGGTATTAGCTAGCAGAGATCACTATTCTTGTAATTTAAGATTATTTCTCTAGAACAAGTGCACTTCCCACTCAACTTTCTTCCCCAAAAGGGAACACCTTAATGGTACACTGCAGTGGCAAACAATTTTATGTGCTTAATACCTTTGGAGTGTACCAGAGTTCTAATCAAATCTTTACAGAACCAAAATATCTAGGCTGTTTGTCGGAGATGCAAACACTTCAGAAGGACATTCAAACTCACCACCTCAGTTTTTCCCTTTGAGTGAGACCCCAAGAAATTGAAGAAACCTACATTCCATATGCCAGCTGCTTACCCAAATGCTACCATAGACAGACCTTGCTAAGCAGACCCTTTGCTTGCACTTAGATATCAGGCATCTAATGTCCTGTCTGCACTTCCACATAAATGAATATCCCCAACATACTGTTACTATGTCTGATGGATGCTGGTGGAATCAAAGGAGGCTCCTCTTCCAAGGTCAGAGAAGATAGTTGTATGGGCAAAAATGAGTGAAGAGGAAAGACAAATGGTGGATTTGGAAATGGTTGCAACAAATACAGAGCATAGTGCTTACACAGTTGGAAAAGCAGAAAAGATCTCAACACCCTCTGCTATCATCTTGCTAGTTCCTAGACATTTAAGGCTCTAATCTACTCCCATATGGCAGAATAGCAGAGTCCTTTAGATGATTGGATCAGGTAATCAAAGTGGAAAATAGCTATAAATAACACTCTCAAGTGATTAAAAGAGAACTGATTGTAAATTCAAACACCATTTTGATTCATTAATCTCCAACAGCTAAAGACAAACCTCCAGCAAAATTAACATGATTATTAACTAAGCACTCATATCCTGTGGCTATTTTTTAGCCTGCTGAGAGAGAATGAGCTGATCAAGGACAGAGACTTCATTGAGAGCAGACAGATTAGTGCTGCTTCAGTAAGCCTACAGTTAATTCCCATTAACTAACCAGTTTTAGAAGCTGGTAACACCATAATTAACCTTAGCTTCAATCTGAAGTAAAACAAGGGAGTGATCTGTCCACCTCCTGATGATACTGCACCTGCCCTACAAGTTACTGCAAGTTTATGTCTAGTTGCTTGGTGGTGTCCAGGTGACGACCTGCAACTACTTTTACATTAACGGGCACAATCATTCAAGACTTCCCTGGGAAAGCAGCAGAGCAGAGGTACTGCTTTGCTGGCTCAACATACAGTGGCAAGTTCAAATCCTACCAGGTGATTTCGGGGAAGCCAGGAGTCCATTATAACTGGCAGTATGAAGAGCTAAACCGTTAGCAGCAAGCCAGCCTAGAAAGACATAGACCAACAACAGTCCCAAAGTCATGCCCTCCAAGGCAAGCTTAGTGTTTCAGCAGCAACACTTTAGACCAACTTAAAATATGAATGTTTTATGGATTTACATTTCTGAGTAGCTTGTCAGGTTACCAATGCCAACATTCTATAGAATTATGTCCCTTAAGTAAATTGATGAAATTCAAAGACAAAAGAAAAAACTGAAAGCACAAACAACTAAAAAAACCTTTCAACTACCACTTGTTTAAATCACAGAATCCTCTAGGTTGGAAAAGACCTTGAAGATCACCTAATCCAACCATTAACCTAACATTGACAGTTCTCAACTACACCATATTCCTAAGCGCTATGTCAACCTAACTCTTATACACCTCCAGGGATGGGGACCCCACCACTGCCCTGGGCAGCCCATTCCAACACCGAACAACACGTTCTGTACAGAAATACTTCCTAATATCCAGTCTAAACCTTCCCCGGTGCAACTTGAGGCCATTCCCTCTTGTCCTATCGCTTGTCACTTGGTTAAAGAGACTCATCCCCACCACTCTGCAACCTCCTTTCAGGTAGTTGTAGAGGGCGATGAGGTCTCCCGTCAGCCTCCTCTTCTCTAGACTAAACAACCCCAGTTCCCTCAGCTGTTACTTGTAAGACCTGTCCTTCAGACCCTTCACCAGCTTCGTTGCCCTTCTTTGGACAAGCTCAAGTAATTCAATGTCCTTTTTGTAGTGAGGGGCCCAAAACTGAACACAGTAATCGAGGTGTGGCCTCACCAGTGCCGAGTACAATGATCACTTCCCTGTCCCTGCTGGCCACGCTATTTCTGATACAAGCCAGGATACCATTGGCCTTCTTGGCCACCTGGGCACACTGCTGGCTCATGTTCAGCCGGCTATCAATCAACACCCCCAGGTCCCTCTCTGACTGGCAGCTCTCCAGCCACTCCTCCCCAAGCCTGTAGCGCTGCTGGGGGTTGTTGTGGCTAAAGTGCAGAACTAAGCATTTGACCTTATTGAAACTCATACAGTTGACCTTAGCCCATTGATCCATCCTGTCAAGACCTCAAGATCCATCCATGTGAAATCTGTCTTCAGCAACCCCGCCTTCTACTGTTCACGCTTATCTCCTACCATATATCTGGCCACATAATGTGATAAAGCTTGAGAATGTTTACTACAATATTGAATTTCTTGTTATTTTCAGCTGATATTCTTCAGGGCCTACCTGCCTATATACAAATTATTGCTGAGAAAATCTCTCTCTAGTGAAATATGGTACATTATACAGATAAGATCCTCCACATTTGTAAGAAAAAATCCAAAGTTTGAAGAAAACAATTTTGATAAATTTTTCTGTTCTGAGGATAATATTTCAATATCTCACCAATATTTTCTCTGTAGCAGTTTCACCTTTCAGTCAGTCTTTGTATGCTGATGCAGAAACGTTCAGGTACAGTAGTAGGTACATAACTTTTCATGTATATACAAAATGTTCCTCCAAAACTGCCTTCAAAAATCTATTTAAAGTGTCACTCTCCTTTAATCATTACAGTTTAATATTGTAACAAGAGTCATGAAGCACTTTGCCAAATACAATACAATAAAAATCTTTCTGAACAAAGTTGGTTTTTTTTTTTTTTATGGGTTGCAACACGTAATTTATCTGAGAAAAAGCTACAAAACTAAGAAAATAACAGCGTAAAATATCACACCTTTTCCATTCACATGGGCATATTGCTTATTGTTAAGCATTGTTGTATGACTCCAGCAGCACACTCCCTCATAAATATGAGACCCTCAGAGACATCCCACTTAGTAAAAAAACTATCTCCAAACAAACATAGACAGCCAACAGTGCCAGAAGGTCAGCTGATAGATGGTACATGTGTCAAAGTGCAGCAGATCTGAGTGTATAATCTTCCACATACCCATAAGATTCAAATTGCTCAGCCTGTGATACATGCATCATGAAAATATTTGACTGTGGTAATATTACTGTGCATAGCTGTGTGGATAAAAGTTGATCCTATAAAGCCAATAGTCATATTCTTCCCATAAGAAACCTCCAAGCTATCTCACCAATATAGAAATGCTAAGTACTTCACTAGAATTTGCATTCATCTATACATTTACAGCTGTGCTTGTGTACAAGTACAAATGTTACAGGCAGATAGGCACACCTAGCTGTATACATTTCACAGTGCTCAGAATTGCAGAAGCAGAATAAAAGCAGAGAAATTGGAGAGAGAGATTATAAGCTTTCTTAAATCAACTGATATACTGGAAAAGGATGCAAGTTTTGGGGTACACTGTAAACCAGTCTAAATCCAGACTGCTAGGTATCATCCCACCTCTCCACTCCCACAACTATGTTTGTGGTTCTGCTTCTCCCTTGCACCAGCAGCAGTGTTCAGGAGCCTGCGCTTACTCCGACAGTTAGGAAACAGGTCTAGCTCCACAGCAATGTAGCACAGACTGTTTGAGGGAGAGGAGAAAACTCACATCAGCCTGGGTTAGACCAGTTTAATTGCCACAGAACTACTCTATGAAAGTATAGTTTCAGTAAGCTAGAAAGATCAAATCTGTATAAGGTACAGAATTTAGCTTGGAGATATTGAAAGAAACCACCTCATCCTCCTCTCTTATCACAGTATGTTCTTTCTTCTTCCCTTGGGTCAATATTTTTGACCACATAGCTTGAACTGACATATCGAGCCAAAAATTGACACAGCAAAGACTTAAATTTAAAAGATTAGCCTAAATAACTTACAGGAATTGTGCACTGAGCAAAAAAGCTGATTAGCCCACTTTGAATAGACAAGAAGAGTTTATAAGGTTAAAAAAAAAAAGGACAAGATTGTCACCTTCTACTAAAAAGGGATTAAACAAAGAGCTTCACTCAACAGTCAGGATTGGGTATAACTGTTAAGCAGGTATTCTTTATTCGCAGCGCTGGGCAGCACTGGGGATCGCTCCACCACAAGTGCCACACTTACTAACAAAACACTCTGAGTAATACACACAAAATCATACATATTAATCAGCTTTCTTAGAAAAAGCAGTCTTATGCTCATGGGTTCTCAGAATTCATTTACATAGTCTGAGCATGCGTAGTAAAAATAGAGTGAGGGTCTTCTCTCCTCCTTAGGGGTCCACATAGCCTTTCTCACACTGTCCGTTAGTGAACTTCAGGTTTCTTTTGTGTATATATGGTCATAGAGTTACTTCATCCATCTTTTAGCTCCTCTTTGTTCCAAGGAGGTCAGTTTAGACTAGCTTTCAGTCACTTATCTTGACAATGGCATCTTCTTAGGCACTTGTTTTCTTTAGGTTCCTGCTATTAGGGATGTACTCAGGGAGTTTTCTACAGATTGTCCAAGGTCTGTCTTATCTTTACTAGGCAAGGAGTTAAAGGTTTCAAAACATCTTACAAGTGGGTAACTGGGTAACGACTACAGAGGGTAGTTAGGAAAAAGTATAAATGAAATTATATACATTACAGTAAAATAGACAAAAAATACAGGAAAAATAAAAGCTAGTAAAATACAAGTGATGTCTATCATTAAAACTAAATGTCTTATATTACAGCTCCCTGTACATTAGCAATTTCAAGCATATTTATAGCAACTTCCCTTTACCTCGTCATGAGGCTTCTTCTTTGAGTAGATATCTGGTTAATGATTATTACTAGTCTATGTGGACTTAGCCTGGGACTTTAAAGAGACCTTTGTAGCAGCATAACTGGTTGTATGGTTACTCTAAATCATTCCTTATTTAAATCCAAATCACCAAAAATCATTAAAATCAGCTCAAATTAATAACATAACTGTAACATTGTGAGGATCATAAAATGTTGAAAACCATGATGAACTTCTGCAAATGAAAAGGGCATGACTAGAGGTTTAAAAAAAGCTCTCAAGAAATTTGCTTGAAAACTTTTTTTTTCTTTTTTGGCTTTACCACTGCAGCTTCTTACAGAAGCATCTGATTTTCAGACACTTTGAAATGTTAGCACAAGTACCATCAACAAATAATATTCAGCAGATAAATAAAGTAATTTCTAACTTTCCATAGCATTAAGTTATTTGAGTAGGGTAGATGAGGCCATCCTGCTAAAAGTACCTTTGTGTCTGAACACCAAACGTTTGTTTTGTTAGTTTGTTGAAACTTCAGGATGAAAGTTTGTGTTCCTTCAAAGTATCTTGCAAGATAAAGTCTATTTTACTTCAACAAAGGCACTACAGACAACCCAGAAAAGTACAGAAATGATGCACGTGCTAATCTCAGAGAAAGGCTCTGATATGGCAAGACATCAAGGCAGTTGGGAATGCAAACTTTTTTCCAACGATTTATTCAACTTTACAAAAACATTATGGTTTTACTTTAAACTTTTTGCAAGCTCAAATGTGAGTGGGGCACTGTCATCTAAATGTCATGGTGCAGAATAGTCTCAGAGTATTTTGGCTGCTTTAGTACACAGCTTGTGATAGACTATGTTGGCCCAAAATGATATATGACAGTAAGTTGTGGTGAGTACTCAAAACTATCTGCTGACATTAACAACGTGAGCTAAATGCTCCCAATACCACCTCAAGCCAAGAGACACTTGACTTGCTCTTCAGCACTAACCGGGTGAGAACGAACTAACACAAGAGTGATTGCTGTCATTTTCTCTCTCCTCTCTCTGAAAGGGGGTGTCAGGGAATGGGAATGTCCCCCAGCTTCAGGAGAGAAAGGGCTGCTGGTGGGACCATCTTCTGTGGGGCACACCAGCCCACTCACTGGTGGGTCCCTCCTATGGGCAGCTCGGGTCTTCATTGCTGTAAGTGCTTTCTCAGCGCCTGGCACCCCACGCAAAGGTCCTGACAGGGCAGCGGCCTCCCAAGGACAGTTTCCCCTAGCTCCCGAGCAGGAGCAGAACTGTCACAGCATCACAGAAGCATCAAGGTTGAAAAAGACCATGAAGATCATCTAGTCCAACCATTAACCTAACACTGACAGTTCTCAACTACACCATATCCCTAAAGCGCTATGTCGACCCTAGTCTTAAACACTTTCAGGGATGGGGAGACCACCACTGCCCTGGGCAGCCCATTCCAACACCTAACAATTTCGAGACGCATCTTCGCGAAGTCCTGAAGGTAAGACAATACCCCTGGCTGGGAGTGGTAGGCAGCCTTCCCCTCCGCAGACAGCCTCTCCTCAGGGAAGTTATGCCACCACCACGCACTCCACCAGCAGCCACAGCAGCATCCCTGCCCGCCTCCTCCCTCCTGCAAGGAGGAGAGCAGCTTGTGCATCCTTCAGCTCGTGCCACAGGGAACATCTGCCCTGGTACGGGTGCATCTTAGCCCGTTTGGTGACCGACGACATCCCCCGCCTCTCTGGCGAGCGCGGGCCCATCAGTCCCAGCGAGGAGAGGGGGTGGGGGGATGGATCCGCCTCATCTGCACCCTACCAGGGGTTGACAGGCAGCTGGGCCAGCAGCTGCAAGTTGAGCGAGCCTTGAAAGGGGGGGGTGGGGGGGAGGTGGTGTCTCCCCCCTCCTTCTCTTGCATCTTCCTGAGGGGCTTTTCCAGCCACAGCCCCGTGAGGGGCCTGAGAGGGTGGGAGGCTGAGGGTGTTGGTGGGTTGGTGAGGGGGAGGAACCTGCCTCCCGTCAGGGAAAGCTTTTCTTTAAAATAAATGGTAAACCTTTTCCATGTGAAGGCAGGGACTGTGGTCACTAGTTAAAGGCTCTGTGGGGTTATCCCCAGTTGTCGGAGCCCGTGGTTTTGGTGTGGTTCTGGGTACAGGTCTCTGTGCTGGTCTCCACATTGTGTTGTCCCTGCAACTTCACAACAGCTTGACTGGCTTCAGGCTGCCACTGGCTAAGGCTTTACGCTGGTCTTAGGGTATGTATCCAGCTTAAATGTAGGGTGGGAAAAAGGCTTTCTCTGAATGTTCCTAATCAGGTTACTGTGAGACGGATAATTTTGTAAGGTCTCCCTCAAAAACCGCAATTTTTTTCCTGAGAAGTGAAAGTTGGCAACTGGAAAGGGATGCTGAAAAGACTTCTAAAAGTAGTTGAACTGCTGGGCCAGTTTTGCTGGGCTGTCTAAGCAAAGTGATGGTCATGTCCTTTCCCTTTTCCCCCTTCCAGACACTGTATCTTGAAACTGTGGCAGTAAATCTAGGGGTAGTCACGCAAGTATTCTTTCCAAGTAACCTCTCTGCCCATGTGGCTACACTGATGAGCAATCTTTTGTTTGTAGGTCAGGCTTCATTTGATTCTATATGTTTGTTTATCATTGCCCTAGAGTCATTCAGAGAAGAGCTGGTTACTGAGTGTGCAGTTCTCGTCCGTACTCATTGTTGACCTTTGGGCTTCTGCACATCTTGTCTTGAATAATGTTTTTTTCAGTAGCAGTCTAGCTGACATCTAGCAGTTCCTGTCTCCGCAGTGAATTCTGTTCCAGGCTCCTTGTTTTCACAATGCCTGGGTCAATCCCAGTGTTTCTATATCCTGCTGCATTAATTTCTATAGTATATATGAAGGTGCTTTCTTTGGCTGGAAGAGTCAGGATGGTTCCACTGTAAAATGTGCAAATGATGTCCAGAGTTGGACTTTGCTAAGGTTTGTATAGAACATGGGTTATATTGCACTTCCTCTTAGTTCATTTGTGTGGTTGAAGCATAATTGTTCATCTAAGCTGAAGCAAGAGATTGCTTTGAAATGTTTCTTATGCCAGATCTTTGATCAACAAGCCAAGAACCAACAGCTTGTATCAATTTTAAAACTCTTCATAGCTGTATTGGGTTTCTGAGTGGTGGGGGTTTCGTAGTGGGGGAGGGGCTACAGGAGGGGGCTCTTGTGAGTGACTCTTTATTAGGGAGTGTAGTGATAGGATGCAAAGGAACTGTTTTAAACTGACAGAGGGTAGATTTAGGTTAGATATCAGGAAGAAATTCTTTACTGTGGGGGTGGTGAGTCACTGCAACAGGTTGCCCAGAGAAGCTGTGGATGCCCTCTCCCTGGAAGTGTTCAAGGCAAGGTTGGTTGGGGCTTTGAGCAACCTGGTCTAGTGGGAGGTATCCCTGCCCATGGCGGGGGGGGTTGGAACTAGATGATCTTTTAAGTTCCCTTCCAACCCAAACCACTCTATGATTCTATGACTAACTGTCGTGATTTAAACTCAGCCGGTAGGCAATCACCACATGGTTAGTCATTTACTTCCCCCCCGCCCCCCCAGTGAAATAGGGGAGGGACCAAAAAAAAAGAAATTCGTAGGTTGAATTAAAAAAATAGTAGTAACAAAACAACAGTAACAATAGTAAGTCTAAATGGGTAAAATGCAGCAGTGGCTCACTGACTGACAACTGGTATTCAGCCCGCCCCCACCAGTGATCCAACCACACCAGAAATCCTGCTGCTGACCAACCAGGTAACCAAAACCAAAACTGAGAGAGCAGCGTCCCCTTATACACTGACTATGATGTCACATGATATGGAATACTCTAATGATCGATCCGGGCCCAGCCCTCTAGCTGTGCTCCCTCTCAGCCCAAGGAAAGTTAACTCTACCCTGGACGAAACCAGGACACTAAGCCAGATAATATTTGAGGCTGTCTGTATGTGAAGTAGAAAAATACCCAGTTTGAATAATGGCATAATTAATACCTTTACCCTTAGAGTCTGGATATGGACTCCTTGGACAAGCATCATGAGTTGTATAGACTTTTAATGTGTCTCCCCCTTGTGCTACTAGCATTTCTGCAGAGACCCGTGATCCATTAAGTACAGTGCTTCCCTCCTGTCCCACTCCTTTCTTTCTCCTGCTTTCAGCTGGTAATGCAAAGTAGGGATTTCTTCTCCATTTTTCCCTTTCTAAAGCAAGGGTTCTATGGTGTAAAAAAAAAAATGCTAATGCTGCCTTTAATTTAATGTTGTCCTGTCATGTCAGTCTTGTAGTGCTCCTGATTGCAAATAGGTCTAAACATACAAGACAAGCAGAGGGCTGGAGACAAAAATTATGGCTTGATGTTATTTGCATTCCAGAGGCCTCCAAACACAGGTGCCTGTTGTCCTGCTCAGCCTAACTGGGCAGTGAGCTAGCTAAGCCAGATTTGAGCATCCTCTACACACAGACTTAAGTTGCGCTAATTCATATGCTGACATATGTCTCTTGGATTTAGATAAAACAGATGTACAGCTAAGGCTCTGAACTATAAAAATTGAACACTGTAAAGTGCATGAGGCTCTCCTAGCAAGATTAGCTGCAGATTGGTTGATACTTTCATTCACACTCTTCCATGAACAAAAACAAGGTAATACTGAATTTACTGCATCAAATCTGTTACAGACCGCTTCGTTATATGTCCTTCCTATACAATGAACTATAATGCCCTTCCAGAATCAGATGCACAGCAAATTCATTTACCTAAAGAAGCCAGTGTTAGATAGTCTTGTATAATGTTAGCAGGAAGCTGACTAATATAAAACTGAAATGTGTCCCAAACTTCTGCTATATGTGGTGTCACCCTTAGTGGATTTCAAACCTTTTCATTTCCTTGTGATCAGCTCTAAATGTCTAGAGCAATGCAAATAAGTTTTACTAAGATGGTAGCAACTTAGATCTTTTCTTTTATCCACAAATGTTTTTCTAAAAAGTAGTTGTGACTCCTAATTAGGTCAAGTTATCTAAAAAGCCTAAGCGGGACAATTTTCTTCTCATTTATATTAATGCTCGGTAAAAGAACAGACATTGATTTGGAATAGTGCGGTGTTTTCCACTAAGGTAGGGTTTTTTTTGTTTTTTGGTTTTTTTTTTTTCTTTTGTGAAGTCTTCAGTATTTTTTTTCTCCCACAGTACTTCTAGGCTGCAGAACCAGCCTCAAAGGCACTATAGAATTACTTCTCTTGGCTCCTCCTAAGGATATAGATTGCATCCATAATCAGAAGCTACTTGAAACGATGAAGCCATTTGGGTTGTTGGAAGATGAGGAAGAACTGAATCACAGGTATAACAACACTGTCATATTTGTTAACATCTTGGGTTTTTAGGGCAAACTTAACATGAGTTTTCTTTACAGGCTGGTTGTTATTGGTAAACTGAATAACTTGGGCAAAGAATGGATTTTAGAACTTGGTGAGAGCAAGGTAAGGATTTTTTATACGTTCTTATCAAAACAGCTGAAGCCTTTTTACTTCTTTTAAAGGCCATACCACCAGGATTTATGCTAAAGTTAAACTTTTAACTTTTCTTAAGTATTAAGTAAAGCTATAGTAGCTGCCATTGACATAATGTATAAAAGATACTTTAGATCAAGATCTTGAAGTCTTTGGGGCACTGAATAAATTTGTGAAGTGGCTCTATCAGTTGACTTGTAGCAGTTAACAAAGCTGAAACAACGTATTGTGGTGTGAGATAGATGGTCAATGGGCACTAATCTTGCGCCAAACACCCTACAGCACCCAATCTAGTTTGAAATTATTACACTAGAATTGTCTTCTGTATAGTTCTTCTATACTCACAAGAAGTGCGTGATCAAGATGAGACTGAAACCTGTGCATACCACACTAACCCATTTGCTGTTAGTGGGTATTATGACCAACATTAGAGGGGCCCTGCCTCCAGCCAGGTGGAGGACAGGGACAATCGAGTTTATTGGCCTGTGTGGATTCGATGGCCTGGCACATCTGACCCCCAGCAGTATAAGACTTTAGTGGACACTGGTGCTCAATGCACCCTAATGCTCTCAAATTTTAAAGGGGCAGATCCTATTTGTATTTCAGGAGTGACGGGGGGGGGAGTCTCAACAGTTGACTGTATTGGTGAGCCTAAGTGGAAAAGAGTGGGAAAAACACTCCATTGTGACTTGCCCAGAAGCTCCATGTATTCTTGGTATAGATTATCTCAGGAAAGGATATTTTAAGGACCCAGAAGGGTATCGGTGGGCTTTTGGTATAGCTGCCTTGGAAACAGAAGGAATTAAACAGCTGTCTGTGTTACCTGATCTCTCAGAGGATCCTTCTCCTATGGGAATGCTGAGGGTCAAAGAACAACAGGTGCCAATTGCCACTACAACAGTGCACCGACGGCAATATCCACCAATCGAGACTCTGTAATCCCTATCCATAAACTGAATCGTGTGCTAGAGAGCCGAGGAGTCATCAGCAAGACGCGCTCCCCCTTTAACAGCCCCATATGGCCAGTGTGAAAGTCTAATGGAGAGTGGAGATTGACAGTAGACTATCGTGGCCTGAACGAAGTCATGCCACTGCTGAGTGCTGCCGTGCCAGACATGCTAGAACTTCAGTATGAACTAGAGTCGAAATCAGCCAAGTGGTACACCACAACTGATATTGCTAACGCATTTTTGTCCATCCCTCTGGCAGCAGAGTGCAGGCCACAGTTTGCTTTTACCTGGGGGGGTGTCCAATACACCTGGAATCGTCTGCCCCAGGGGTGGAAACACAGCCCCACCATTTGCCATGGACTGATCCAGACTGCACTGGAACAGGGTGAAGCCCTGCAACACTTACAGATGAGATCATTATATGGGGTAATACAGCAGAAGAAGTTTTTGAGAAAGGGAAGAAAATAATCCAAATCCTTCTGAGAGCTGGTTTTGCCATAAAGCGTGGTAAGGTCAAGGGACCTGCACAAGAGATTCAGTTTTTAGGAGTAAAATGGCAAGATGGATGTCATCAGATTCCAATGGAGGTGATTAATAAAATACAGCTATGTCCCCACCAGCTAACAGAAAGGAAACGCCAGCTTTCTTGGGTGTTGTGGGTTTCTGGACACTGCACATTCCAAACTATAGTCAGACTGTAAGCCGTCTCTATCAAGTGACCCAGAAAAAGAATTATTTTATATGGGGCCCAGAGCAACGACAAGCTTTTGAACAAATTAAACAGGAAATAGTCCATGCAGTAGCCCCCTCGGGCCAGTTCGGACAGGACAAGATGTCAAAAATGTGCTCTACACTGCAGCTGGGGAGAATGGCCCTATCTGGAGTCTCTGGCAGAGGGCACCAGGGGAGACTCGGGGTTGACCCCTGGGGTTTTGGAGTCGGGGATAAAGAGGATCCAAGGCCCGCTGTACTCCAACTGAAAAGGAGATATTGGAGCATATGAAGGGGTCCAAGCTGCTTCAGAGGTGGTTGGGACTGAAGCACAGCTCCTCCTGGTTCCTCGACTGCCAGTGCTGGGCTGGGTGTTCAAAGGGAGTGTCCCCTCTGCACACTACACAGCCAATGCCACATGGAGTAAATGGGTTGCATTAATCACACAACGGGCTTGAATAGGGAGCCCCAGCTGTCCAGGAATACTGGAAGTGATTACAAATTGGCCAGAAGGCAAAGATTTTGGAATGGTGCCAGAGGAAGAGGTGATGTGTGCTGAAGAGGCCCCACCATATAATAAACTACTGGATAATGAGAAGCGATGTGCCCTGTTTACTGACGGGTCCTGTCGCATTGTGGGGAAACAGCGAAGGCAGCTGTGTGGAGCCCCACACAACAGGTCGCTGAAGCTGCTGAAGGAGAAGGTGAATCAAATCAGTTTGCAGAGGTGAAAGCCATCCAGCTGGCCTTGAATATCGCTGAGTGGGAAAGTGACTCATGGATGGTGGCAAATGTGCTGTGGGGGTGGTTACAGCAGTGGAAACGGAGCAACGGGCAACACAGAGGCAAACGCATCTGGGCTGCTGGATTATGGCAAGATATTGCTGCTCAGGTAGAGAATCTGGTTGTGAAAGTAAGCCGTGTAGACACTCATGTAGCCAAGAGCCGGGCCACTGAAGAACATCAGAACAACCAACAGGTGGATCAGGCTGCTAAGATTAAGGTGGCTCAAGTAGATCTGGACTGGCAACATAAGGGTGAACAATTTATGGCTCGCTGGGCCCGTGACTCCTCAGGCCATCAGGGAAGAGATGCAACATATAGATGGGCTTGTGACCGAGGGGTGGACTTAACCATGGCTGCTATTGCACAGGTAATCCATGAATGTGAGACATGTGCTACGATCAAGCAAGCCAAACGGTTAAAGCCCATTTGGTATGGAGGACAATGGTTAAAATATAAATACGGGGAGGCCTGGCAGATTGATTATATCACGCTCCCACAAACTTGGCTTGGCAAACACTATGCACTTACAATGGTGGAAACTTATGCTGTGCCCCTTGCCACTGCCTGGAACACCAGTTTAGGCCTTGCGAAGAAAGTCTTGTGGCAGCATGGCACACCAGAAGGGATTGAGTCAGATAATGAGACACATTTCCGAAACAACCTCATAGACTCCCGGGCTAAATAACATGGCATTGAGGGGATATATCACATTCCCTACCATGCACCAGCCTCTGGGAAAATTGAGTGATCCAATGGATTGCTGAAAGCTACACTGAGAGCAATGGGTGGTAGAACTTTCAAACACTGTGATGTGCATTTAGCAAAAGCCACCTGGTCAGTCAATTCCAGAGGATCTGCCAAGCAAGCTGGCCCTGCTCAGTCAAACCTCCTACATACTGTGGATGGGGATAAAGCCCCCGTAGTGTGCTTTAAAAATATGCTGGGGAAGACAGTCTGGATTACTCCTGTACTGGGTAAAGGTCAACCCATGCGTGGGATTACTTTTGCCCAAGGACCTGGATGCACTTGGTGGGTTAATGCAGAAGGATGGAGAAGTCCGATGTGTGCCTCAAGGGGATTTGATTTTAGGTGAAAATAGCCAATGAATCGAACTGTCAAATAAGCCTGTTATTGCAATTAGTGCCCTGCAACATGCTCATGTCACATCCAAAGCCTCCTGCTCCACCGACTGAGCCAACTCCACCTCATTCCTCCAGCCTTAAAGACTGTCATGACAGATGTTACCCAAAGTTATGGACTAAATGAAGTCAGTAGACATTTTGGAAGGATGGCCCATAAACTAAGGCAATGATATCTGTGAGACCTGGGAAAAAGGGGTGGTGATTCCTTAGAATGCATTTACATGCCCTTTTTTTTCCTCTTAAGAGTGATCTTGTGTTTGTAAGACCACCTCTGCAAACTGTTTCTGATAATCTTGATCTCGGAGATGACTTGCATCTGAGAAGCCTGGATATGAGATGTATACTGAGCTTAAACGGTAAGCATATTTACATATCTTTAAAAATTGATATAGAATACACTTTACACAACTCAAATTTCTGTACAAGATGCATAAACTGATCTCCTGTATACTTGAGATCTGAGGAGGTGGTGAGCGGGCTTAAATTTAGATGTTTCAAGGAGTTGTGTGTTTAGAAAGTTTCATGTTTCTTTGATCAGTGTGTGCACTGTTCCAGTTTGCCACAGAAACTGCTTCAGCTAAATAGGTAGAGCACTTGCTAGAGAAGAATGTGTGGTAGATAATAAAAAAAAAAGATATTTAAACTACCCGAAGCCTAACTTGCTTGCTGTTTAACTGTGACTGATTTAATTGTTCCTGGCTGTCGAAAGAACCTTGGCTTTTGGAATCCTTTAGAAAGGCCTTATTAAAAATTGTTGGCTATAGTCTATAAACTATGACAAAGCTGTTGAGGGCACCGGTGATACTGAACGTTATGCGTGATCTATAATTTTTAATGTAATACAAAACGAGTAAGCCAAACTTATTTTCATAGACTTGAATGATAAATTGTAAGCTATTGATCCAGCATAGCATAAAACTGACTTGTATCTCTTACTAGGAACTTCTGTACTTCACATTTTTTCTTAGAGGCTGCATAGTTATGGATTAAATACTATACCTAGTGCCAGATGAAGAGAACTTCCAGTTCATGCTCCATGTAATTAAACTGTGGGCAAAACATGAGTAAGGTGATCATGATATTTAAACTTTTCAGAGGCACGTCATGCTGATAAATAAGACCATTAGAAGTACTTCAGCTTTGGATAGCCATTTAAATGACAGTTTTTCAAGCAAAAAGCCTTTTTTAGATTAGATGCAAGATCTGTCCATGGAGTAGTTTTGGTGTGTTTTTTAATGGGAGTAGAGTGGGGAGAAGAGGGGAGTGCCTACAAGACAAGGTGCTGTATTACTTATCAGGAACATGACTACAGATGATAAAAAAGCCAAGTTACGTATAAAAGCTTGATACATAAGGAGTAAGAAAGTACAGTTTGTGCATGTGGCTAGAGCAAGTGCTGGAAGAATGGCAAAATTTTTTTCTTAAGGGAGGTTGGAGTGAAGCAGTAGCTGTAGCAGTGTAGGGAAATTTCAGAGTAGCAGTAATTTGGGAAGTGTTGTTGATACAATAACTGAAGGATGTATGGTTCTTCTCTTGATAGAACTGCATTCCTTTCCCGCTGAAATTGCACAGCTAGGCCAAATGCTTATAGATAAAGAAACTTGTTCTGAGACACTATCCTTGAATAGAATAAAATAAAGGGGTAACACTAGCGCACACTGGTTCTGTAGATAACAAGGTATGTAAACTTAATAAGGAGTAGGATTGAGCGTGTGCAGAGGCCGAGTTCAACTAACAGACACAGTGAGGAAGACTGTCAGCAACCACCAAAGACCACTGAAGAATATGAGGATACATGCATCCAAGGCATTTGCATATGTTAATGAATCCCAAGAAAATGTATGAATATGTTAATCATTTCTTGGAAAAGAGATGAATATGTACAACTTTAACTGTATATATTTAGTGCTGTTAGATACCCTGGTGCGCACATTAAGTGGAGCTATACCCTATGTGTCTGGCGCCGCAATAAAGAATGCATACTTTCTAAAACTCTAAATTGAGTCTTAGAGAGCTATTTCAGACCAGCTGTTTACAGTAACAGTGTGGTAATGATTCTTCTTCTCATCACTTTTAAGGACAAACAATTTTTGCCTCACTGCATTGCAATAACAACTGACTTTAAGGTTGAAGTATACTGACTATTCTATAGATATTGCGTATTGAAACTCTACAGACTAACTACATTTATCCATTCTAGGACATGCCATTTCCTCCAATGTGCTGGAAGTTCTTGATGGGGTTTCCTGCGCAATGCTAGTGGCAAGGATATGTCAACTTTATCCAAATGCTTCGGCTTCTGCTCTTGTAAACAAGTTCTTGGTTTTTTTCCAAAATGGTAAGAGCTACTGTTTATTTAAATTTGCAAAAAGAACAGTTCTAGAGGTAGTCCTTTATATAAGATTTACGTTGACAACATTCAATCCTACCCTGAATTATATGGCAGAGCTTTAAAAGGATAGTTATATAGCGAATGGCCAAATCCTGTATTGCTGAAACACCCTGAAGAGAGCAATCTTAATTTAGCAGTATAGGACCCTAGAGTGTGTAAATGTTGAATTCAGAAGCCTTTAAACTTTATTCTAACCTAAACTGATGCTAAGCACAATTGTTTTAACATCATAGGTGAACCCACCAGACCTATACAATGTAATGTTGATCCTCACCCCAGCCTATCCACAGCACAACTCTACATACAACGTATCTACATCAATGCGAGTGGTAGTGGTAGAGGAGTTCAAACATGGTAAAGTTTGTTCCATGCTTATTAACTGACTAAAAAGTATAATTCTTGCTGAATGAAAGCACATTATCTGAACTGGTATCTAAGCACATTTCACAAGTGAAACCTGTCAGCATAGCACTTTTTGCCATCAAAATACTTGATCAGCAACAGTTCAGACTTTCAAACAAGAAGACATCAGAGCAATTAAAAAGTGAAGAGAGAAAACATATCTTGAAAGAAATGCCTGAAGAGGCAGTTAATTTGGAGGAAGGAGAGATTGGAAGAGGTCTCCAGGCCCATCAAAAACTTACGGAACTCCACAGTAAGGAATAACGGGTGGACTGGTTGCTTTCTCCTTTATTTCCATCGGAAGGCTGTTGCAGAACCCAAATCTTCTAAGCATTGAAGAGTTTTCTTCCAGTTTGCAGCTTACATTTATTCACGGCCAGGTAGTACAATTTTTTTTGTGTGTCCACACCCTTCCAAGCTTAGTAACTGTTCTCTCTCTGCTGCATTTACAGGAGTCCCCCCACTCTTCTCCTACTTGCTTTTATATCCTAAGCAAATCAAGCACCCCTGATGTCATCACGCATGTCCATCTCCCATGTCCCAGCAATCCCCGCAGCTCTCCTCACCAGTTTTTCTAGGAGGATGTGATCTTTCTAGTATGTGAAGGACCCACAGGGCAGACATGTCAGACAAACTCTGCTCTGTTCAATGGCATTAACTCTCCTCTACAGTTCGTGAAAATATTTTGCCTGACATGCTGCAGTGTAGCATTTCCTTATGCCCACATCAGACTATTGGTTCCCAGATTCTCTCTTTTGCTTCCCTTTAGCTCCTCCCCTCCTCAGTTTTGGCCAGCCAAAGAACATCCAATTTATGGCTCTAAAATTCTTCCTACTCTTCTAAATATCTTGTTGGGGGTCTTAGCCTTCTGCCTTTCAAATAAGTAGCTTATTCTAACAGGAGAAGCATAGCACTATTTTTCCCCAAGTAAACAAATACTTGAACTGTTTATTTGAGTATAAAAAATAAAAGGAAGGGAAAAAATACACCTAAGTGGAAAATGCTAATTTTAAAGTTTAATTTGGTGCTTAAACAACTTGAATACTTACGTAGCAGCAGAGGGCTGACACTTAGATGTCTGATCACGATAAAACAAAAATCCCTCTACTTAGGTTTCAAATTACAAAATAACTTCATCTCAGGGAAGACAAAATGTATATATATACAAAGATTGCCATATGTTTATAGTGTCTTCTCACCACAACATTTGTCTTATGGCACTAAGAACTTACTGGTATGAAAAGTTAAACACTTTAAGTGTTATTTTAAAGAAATTTACAGTTAAATCAGCAGTAGTGAGAAAATAGTCAAGAATTTGACATGCAGAATGGGAGATGATTCATGACCTTCTCAACAGCTTTTACTATGAATGAATTTTGCAACTATCTAACTATTTGGGAATGACATACTTTGTTAGTATTGCTCTGCTTAGAAACTCAGCAGGCTGGCTTGTTCATCATTGGAATTTTTCAATCAGAGGAAAGACAGAACCGAGGAAGAACTAAGCAGAAAGAAGACCAGCAGGTACCACTTTCAGCTGACTTTTACCTGGGTGCAGAATGAAGGTTCTTTTTGAAAAGAAAAATTGTGTCTCTATCACGATATTTGCTATTTATTATACGAAGTGTCTGTTTTGCACCCCTTGCTTCACTAAAAAGCTTTTTAGCCCAGATGGTTTTTCTCCTGATGGGGAAATGTGAAAGTACTGGAAAACTTGCACAAGCTGTTGCCCACTTAGCTCTGTAGCTGTGAGGGTAGATGCTGCAATGGTCACGTTCACCTGCAACCGGCCTCATGCGGAGCAATTTAACTGCACTGACCTAAAACACCAGCTGGGCCACTTCTTCATAGTACACTTCTCTTTTTTAGCATTTTCTAAGTCTTGGGTGGGGCTGATCTCCCGAACAGTAACTCTTCCCGTCATCGCCTCTCTTTCCTGTTCTCTGGGACCTTTGGTAATGCTTCATACACCATCACCACTTCTGGTGTGAAAAACAACCCGTTTGCAGTTCTCGTCGTGCACCAAACTTCCTAGGTCTATCTCAGACAGCAGGCTACCTCCTTTCCTGTCTTCCTGATGAACATATCACATTATCACGTAATCACATCAATCTCATTTTATTGAATCCCCCTCCCTTTATTCTAGACATAAAGCAATTCAAAGCCTGAAACATTTAACTCTACTATTCGTATCTCATGCAATGAGTTGATGGACTCAAGAGGCCCCGTGGGCAGGCTGCTGTACACAGGCACACAGACAAAACTTCCTGGCCCAGACAAATAAGGCAGAGAAGTGATGAAAGGGTGGGAGTGCACTGTTACGGAAGAGGAAAAAAAGGCCAGAGAAAACCAAGCACTTTTCCTAGCAGTCCATGGGGAGTAAGTCTGGGACCTGAAGCAACCTTTCTAAAAAGGCATGGTATCCTCTTATTCGTAAAGCAAACAGCTTACGAAAACAGGTTTTTCAGCATAAGGTAATTCAACAGAGGAAGTCTTTTGCTAGGCAGGTAAGATTCACCCGCTTCTGCAATTCATGGGGGCAGCCAGGAACACCCAGTGCCCAATCCCATTCATTAGCCCGGCTTCACACTGAACAAAATGAGGTAACTGCACATTTTGTTCCCATAAGTGCTGAGCAGCACCACTTCACCTTGATCTGAAGCAAAGTGTGCTATGTAAAAAAAAAAAAAAAAAAGGCTGTGACAGCTAACATGGTCTCCTTCTGAACGTCTTTGCTGATGAACAGGAAATGCAAAATACCCATATGTCTATGGCCAGCCACTTCCACTTACTCCAACACAGAACACGAAATAATCATAGCTCTGGCTAGTCTTCCTGCTTCTGGCAGACAAACTCAGCTGAGCTTGCATTCCTGCTAAATTGTCAGAGTCTGACACCGCTCTTACACAGCAAGAAGAAGCCATGAATGAGGAATTAAAATTAATGGAGTTGTAACAATTTAAGGGAGAGAAGAAGCTGAGTATTACACATTGTTCCATGTGAAATTATGCAATGCTTGGAAATTGTGCTTTTTTTGGCAAAAAATATATGGGGTTTCCAACACGCAGATGGAAGAGCAGCTTATATTTAATAAAATTTGTCATTCATGGCCCATTATCATATACTGTCATACATTATGTATAGTAGAGACTTGGTATAGTTTACACAGAGTCTACACATTTATTCTACAGATGGACAGGGAATCAGAGGGATAATAGTCTACATTATAAAAACGTTCCAAATATGCAGTTTTCCGAAGACAAGTTAGTGGAAAATCAGTTAGACGTAGAGGACAAACTGTAACATTTTTGCAATTTCCATTTTTGTGCGCTTCAACGAGCCTTTTGAAAGGATCCCAGCAAATTAAGACACAATTAGACAAAAATGGAAGCAAATTAGACAAAAATAAAAGTCATAAACTTCTAAAGTTTAGGGAGGACAAAAGGGATCTATCTACCTGCAAATAGTATTTTCCACCAATCCTCTTGTTTTTTTACTCATCTTGGTAAAGGAGGTTAGTCACCATTGACTATTGTTCACTGCAAGTTTCATAAGCACGCAAATACAGCAACTAAGATTGAACTGCATGCTGTTCCAAGCTACTGCCAGTATCACAAATTTCGCTGCCTGCTTCAACCCTCATGCATATTTTCAACCAGTTCCTCCTGAAGAGTTTGAAGACTATACGCTTGAAATGTCTGTCAGTCAGTGGCCGGAAAAGTTGAGCAATACCACATACTGCCCAAACACAAGGCTGAGTTAATAATTTCTCTTAATAGTTTTTAACAAAAAAGTGAAGTGTTTTTAAATAGTTCTACTGTTAAAGGTACCTTAATTTAGTAGCAGCAGAAACACATATCTTAATGCTCAGAAGCAGAACACACCAGATTCTCTGACTCTTTAAGCCACATATGTCTATATCTAGCACTGTTGAAAATGTTAAAAGCAAAATCTCTATCTGTGAATTATTTTAATTAAGCTGCCTGTCTTAAACTTTTATTTACAGATACTAATTTGTATCTCTAGATGTGCATTTTTTAACAATGTACATCTTCATTCTAAAATGCCACTTATTGTGCAGAACTTTATGAAAATGTCATGTGAAGTAAAGCTTTCCATCCCAGTTCTGCCTCAAAACTTTTTCTGTTTTCAAGTAGAAAACACTGTCACTTTTTGAAATGCGTAAAAATCTTTCAACCGAATTTTGCTATCCTTCACCCTACTCACAAAGTCCTTCAAAAGCCATTTATAACTATGAGTCTACCTCAAACCATCCTCACCATAGAATTACCCACTTTTAAAAATGGCTTTTAGCCTCATGTAGCTGCATTGAGAAATTACATGTTTCTGGGTATGTCCAACAAATGTTTGAAAACGAAATTTTCAACATTTCCTTTGACTTGTTGGATTGGATTGTATTGTTTTCAAAAAAGGAAACCCTGTCTTTGTAGGAAGAAGAAACCTTCAGTCATTGCAGAGACAGTTACTTTTTGGAAACCTATCTCTCTGAGAACAAAAAAACACAGAGATAAAATTTGCTTTTAATGGAAATTACCATTTCCTGTTTCTGGATTGCCTGTATTGTTCTGAGGTACTTTGCTCAACTGTCTAGGAACAAGGTGTAAGAAAAAGGTGTCATAAAGAGCAGCTCATTTACTATTCTGAAATAAGTTTGATTTACTGGGCCAAAAAGTTGTACAGCATAATTTACTAAGGCCTTCCTGTTGTGTTTGTACTCCTTCATTCACATTCATTTTTTTACTTTATCTGTGAATGATCTAAATAGTCTATGCTTATTGCTAGCACAGACTTAAACCCTACTTAAAATTTCAGTAAAACAGACATCAGAGCTTTGTACAGAAATTGGAAAATGTCACTCTCCATGTTTGTCAACTTTTCCAAGGCAGAGAAAAACCACCATGTTCTTTAACATGGCGTGATAATTCTAGATTGAAAACAAGCTTTCAATGAGAAGATACAGTTTCAGTGGGAAACAAGAAGTCTTAGAGGGAAACTTTTCGACTGAGGCAGACTACAGAATCAGTGTTTACAAAGAGTTAGGCTAGAATCAATTTCTCTTCTCACCTTAAGGCATACTATCTGATCAGAGGAACCAGTGAAATTTCCCATCTCTGCTTAAAATGATTTTCTTTTGCATAATAATACACCATTTTCAGAAGACTAGGAAAGTCCTATGATTACCTAATGACTTCAAGAGTAACAGGCATATTTTGTGGGATCTTACCAAAGGCAGCTCAGTGGCTACAAAGTTACTGACAAACTTTCAAATACTTTTCAGGAAGAAAAGCCATTGGCACCATAGCAACATCCTTCAACGTAATTTCTGAGGGAAAATCATTTTGTTCCTCCAGCTGCTGGTCAGTCATTGTGAGAAGCAGAAGACCAACCAATAAAAATCCAATCTGAAACCAAGCTCTAACTGCCAAGGACCTGTCTCAGCAGTAGGCAACAAAACTAACAGCAGTCTTAATTAAGAGACCAGTACTGTTTCTTTTTTTTTAATTTTAGCACCACAAGGAGGCTTGACATCATCTACTCTGTTTCCTTGTGAAATACAAATCAGTTAGGCCTGAATGGAGTTCATGTAACAGCACTCTCATTAGTTTTGTCTAGTGATTTGAATTTGTCTGGCTAAAATCAACACTGAACTTCATCTGTGCAGAGGACAGGCAGGTCATAATCCAGCAGAGTACTCTTACATTAAACACGGCCTACACTCACATCATCAACAGCATGATACCAGGACTCGCTCTCAATCTCATTTTTTCCACTGCCTGAGATTTTTTATCTAGTCTAGTAGTCCCGTGACAAGGCATTCAACTGAGTTAAGTGTCATGTAATTACATATGTCCTCCGCACGGATTCAAACCTGGTGCTTGTTCTTTTCATTGAATGCAATTTATGACTTCTGTTTTCCATCTTTTCCCTTGTGCTGTACTTTCTTCTCTGCTGTGCACAACAGCCCCACAGAACTTATTTCCCCACTGCAAAGATACTTACAAACCAAAACCATGTCACCTCCCCCCAACTCCATAGAATAAAATAGATCGATTTGAGTTCCAAGTCTCTCCATCTCCAGCCTCTACATATATTCTCCAAAAGCACTTCTCACACATGTTGCCTTATTTCAGATCCACTTTGCACGCTAGCAAAATGTTTAGAGGCATGCAAATCCTGACTCCACCAGTGCTAGTGTAGCAATGTCACAGTACCCTCTATTTCTTCTGTCAATACTGTCCCTAAATCCCAGTCCAAAGACCACTAAAATGAAGTCGGTAATAAAAGAGTCAAAGTTCTAGTATATTACAAGTCTTTAGCAGCAAAATTCAAAGTAATAAGTCTCTCCATAATAATTTGTCATGAAATTTTAGACACAAAGCTCAAAATTATTTACAAGCATGAAAAAAAATCATTATGTTAAAACATATATTATAAAGAAATTATGCTCTCAAAATAGTAACTTACAGCATGGAAAAGTAATTGATAAACCTAAAGTACTCATAATAATTTTAAAAATGACAGTTCAGATGATCACTGTGTGACCAACATATAAAACTAACTGGCAGAACCTGTGAAACATGTAAACTGGGACTGCCACTCACTTCATCGCAAACAGTAAATAAACTCTATGGGTTTCGTTTTGTTTTTTTTTTTTTTAGTTTTAATGCTGATTTTCCTGGACAGCATTTCTAAAACAGATCCTTTTATCTGTTAAAAAGCATTCTCAACCTTCAGCTTGATCCACTAATTCTGAGGTAGGAGTAACATTTTTTTCATTACATAAGGTAATACTGTGAGGAACTGAAGGCGCTAATGCCTCAAACATTCATTGATGCAGAAAGCCTCAAGGACAAGTTGTGTCATTTGTCATTAGTCTAAGGAATGAACTATCTGCCTAAGGAAGCCCAGAGTGCATCGAAGAGTGCATGGCTCCACTCCCTTGCAGTTCTATTGCCCAGTTCTCTACATAAGTGTCAATGGAGGGAAATGTCGACTGAGTAAACCATATGTTCAGGTTAATGCCTACACTTTAATATAAGGAGCTTGATAAATGATGTAGTCCTTGCTAACGACTATACCACTGAAGAAGAGCTAAAGGATTGCTAAGAGGGAAACACCCCGCCCTAGAAGAAGCCAAAGGCTGGATAATTACGCAAGAAGATAAAAGGGGGGGGAGGTAAAGGTGGCAGGGGGAGATCATGACCACTGACTCAATTAGAGAAAAGGGTTAATGCACCCCATTCCCCCCCCCCCCCCCCCCCAATGCATGCACAGAACCTGTGCTCCAAGTGTTCCTCACGTCTCATGCAAATGAGTTTGTGGAAAACCCACCTCCCTTCATCTAGTATGCAAATCAGCTGATAAAACGAAATGAAAAGGCAACAGAGAACTTCCTGTGGGTTGTAATACTATCTGTGCTTTCATTAGCAGCTTTTCCTAATTATCTTCGCACATTTTTAATAGCTCTTTCTAGTTTTGCGACCCCTAACTGTGGTATAAAAGCTGTTACAGTCAGGTGGAACTTAATGCCACATTCTATCAGAGGGCTGTAACACTTTTTCCTGTAGATGTCAGTAGTTAGGAGCTAATGAGACAGAAGAGGTACTGGTCCTAACCTGTATGGGTGTGTGGTGGATTAAAATATTAACAAGGTAATGATTTAGCAGGAAATCAAGATTTATTAATGACTAGAAGCACTTAATAATTAACCAGTTTAAGGGTTTACAAAATAATTCAGTAAAATGTTATGATCAAAATAGTGACTTAATTGTAGATTCAAAAATGACAAGGTTCACACTAACTTACTATAATGTATCTGTTTTGCTGATCAGGGATATCAATTAAACTCAGACACCAGAGTGAAAAGAGCAGGCATATTTTACTAGAAATAACTAAATAATATAACAGAATAATACAGAAAACATACAGTAAGCAAAGACAGAATAGTGCACTTAAACAAATAGGAAAATACAGGGTAATGCATCAAATCATTACTACTTGAGAGAGAGAATAGTGATTAAGAAAGATACATCACCACTTGCATATGTTACCATCATCCAGATCCGCAGACACTGGGGAGTCCCGGTTACAGAGAGGATTTGGAGAGCCTGTCCCAGCAAGTGGGAAGTCTTACACAATGCGTCCAATCATAGCTGAGGCATCCAAAGTCACTGTGAGCGGGTCCAGCCTTATATACTAGAGATCGACAAGCTAGAATAGCTGGCACCTTTGTTTTGAGCGGAGAATTTCTGTTCTCATTCTCCTGTTGTATTCCACCCGAAGCCTAGCCAGGGCTCGGGGTGGAAGACCAAGGGAGTTTCTAACAAGGCCAAATATGTGGGTTCTCATCCTTGAACAAGGCTAAAAAAGGGAAGTTGGATACATTCTCTTAGGATTTCCTCCTCACTACTGATTATATTCTAAACTGCATCTTTCACTAGTGAGCTTACATACTTTGTTAACGATTACATACTAAGTTAGCAGCTTTGGCTTGGGACCTGTTGTTCAGGCTTCAGTATTTCAATGCTTTAGCGCTTTTTACATCAGCATAAGTGGGTTTTTATAACTTAGTACAATACCTACTAGCACAATGGCTATCAGTTATAAAATATACAAGATTCATCTATAGTTCAGCTCTGGATTGGGCCTGTTGTCCAAGGCTTAGCACTTCACCAAGGAGAAGGAATTGTCCTCAATAGACTCATGGCCATAAAAGGGAAAAAGGAGTAAGAGCCTAACTCCCCAAACGACCACCTGAGACCCGGCACATGCATAGTGTAGTTTTGCAACACCAGCATTATGTAAAAGTAGTAGTATTGCGGTTTGAACTCAGCCAGTAGCCAATCACCACATGACCAGTTGTTTACTTCCCCCCCCCACCCCACGGTGAAATAAGGAAGGGACAAAAGAAATTTGTAGGTTGAATAAAAAAAAAAATTAGTAATAGCAACAAAACCAAAGTAACAATAGTAAGTCCAAACCGGTAAAATGGAGCAGTGGCTTATCAAGTGTGGCGACAGGTACACAGCCCACCCCCCCACCCACAGCAGTGATCCAATCGCACCAGAAAATCCTGCCATGCTGACCTGGAAACTGAAAATGGGAAGTGAGAGAGCACTCATCCACCTATATACTGAGCATGACGTCACATGATATGGAATACTCCAATGATTGATCCAGACCCGGTCCTCCAGCTGTGCTTCCTCTCAGCCCAAGGAAAGTTAACTCTATCCTGGCCGAAACCAGGACAAGTAGATAGGCAGGAAGGTGAAGACTTCTTGGAAAATGTATGAATCTTCATGTCTTTAAGGTATATAAAGGATGAACTTTTGTTTTAGTGTGTGCATGTTAGGAGGAATGATCCCCCATGCACCCAGCACCAAATAAAGAAATGCCTGCTTCTTAATGCTACACTGGTGTTAAGAGGTTTATTCCCAGTTTTGGGGACAGCTTTGGCGACCCATGTGGGACTCTGCTTCTGAATCTCAACAGATCTGTGGGATCGCAGGATCTCCAGCAGGCACTGAGGGATTCTTGGGGACAACCTCTGATCCCCAGAATGACGAGCTTGGACCAAGTTCCCTGGTAAGATTAAAGGCATTCTTTTGGAGTTTTTGTTTGCCTGCCTGTAATGCATGGTGAAAGCCTCACAGGGTTGGTCTATAAGGGTACTCAAGGGCTTTGAGTCCCCATTTGTTCAAGTTCTACCAAATAAAGGTTTGGAGGATGCCCAGGTTTTTGGTTTGGGGTTAAAGAACCACTGAAAGAGGTATAGGTGTTCGAGTCCCACCCATCCTGAAAGTGGTATAGATGTTCAAGTCCCCTTCAGGTTAATATGCTAAGCTGTGTATTGTAGTTCTGTGTTAGGTTATTGTTTTGTGTATGGTTATTGTACTATTTTGTTTATTATATTATTTTTGTGATGGGTTCTGCCCAATCACAGGATGGAGGAAGTCTAAAGGCTGATCCTTTAGGCTGCATATTGAAACACTAGGAAGATCTGGGGGGAAACCACTGACCCAAAAGAAACAGATTGAATATTGTAATCATTGATATATACTTTAGATGATCAGGAGAAATGGCCTAAGAACAGAAGTATAAGCTGTAATATTATGTTGCAACTGATGCGGTTTTGTAGACATGAAGGAAAATGGGATGAGATGCCATATGTGGAATTGTTCTTTGCATTATGGGATAATTAGGATGTACGTAAGGAATGTGGTTTGGTTGTAAGTGAAATTGGTGTATTGGCACTAGAGGTAGAAAATAAGCATGTAGCACCAGCAGGTGATGCAAAGGAGAAATGAGCAGGAAATGGCAGCACAGGATGAAAGGGGAGTGGACGGAAAGCAAGGGCAACAAAAGGATAGTGACTCAGATAGTTTCAACCACGAGTAAGGTTTCAGTCTAGTGGTGGGGAGGACTAGGTGGGGAAATGCTCAGAAAATACAAGCCCCTCTGAAGCAAGCAGTAGGAACAGCTAAATCAATTGGATAAAGGTGCCATTTTTGGTATCAGATTTAATAAATTGGAAGGAGTCTGTTGGGTCCTGCCTGAGGAAAAGAGAATTGTGTGAGAAAAAGCTCAGGAGGAGGAAGAGGGGCTAAATACAAGGCATGGTCCATATTCTTTTATGCCAGCACAAGAGCCAGACTAGAATCTAAATACAGGGGCAGGTAAATTGATGAATAAATAGTGTCAACAGCTGACTACTTTGTTTATAGATCAGTCAGCACCGTATATAAGAAGAAAGTTACAGAAGTAGTGGGCATGCCTGGAATGTCAATAGCTTGATTAATAGAAAGTGCATATAAGGTATACAGTAATAGGAAAGAATTGGAGAAGAAGGAGAAACAAAAAAACAGAAACTAAAGGATAGGAAGCAAAACTTTGCAATTTTAGCAACCACATATGCTCAAGGACAAACCTTCCCTTGGGGAAAAGGTTTCCCAAGAGGACAAGGAACAGGAGGAAATATAGGAAATAGAATCCCTCTGGGACGGGATCAGTGTGTGATCTGGAAGGAAAAGGGACATTGGAAAAATGAATGCCTAAAGAGAGAATCGGTTAAGTCTGTGCCCATTCCACAGGCAGACTGGTGTATGATTGGTATGGAGATTTGGATTGACAGGGACAGAGGGTTGAGGAATTAAGACTCCCCAGCTGAACCCCTGGTTCCAGTGAAACTGGGGAATGAGGCAGTTAAATTCCTAGTTGATACACGGGCAAAACATATTCTGTACTAAATAGCTGTAAAAGACCCATGAGCAAATTCTTTATGTCAGTGATTGGTGCCACAGGGCAGAAAGAAAATCGGCCATTTTCCAGCCTTTGAGGTTTGGAATTGGGAAAAGGGTGTTAACCCATCAACTTCTTTATATACCAGATTGCCCTATGCCACTATTAGGACAGGACATACTAAGTAAACTGAATGCATGAATCATTTTTGAAAAAGGGAAAATCCAAATCTATATTCCTGACAATAAAGCTTTGGATGCCCAAGTCTTTATCTTATAGAGGGAAGCCAAGTTACAGGAGACACCAGAAGAAGTTGAAAACACCTATTGTATGGGCTTCAGAAACACCAGAATGATCCTGAGCAAGAGAATCAGAAATCATCCAGTTGAAACCAGATGTCAGACCGATAACATGAAAGCAATACCCAATAAAACTAGAAGCAAGAAAATGATTAGAGCCATTAATAGAAAGATTCATAAATTTTGGGTTATTAAGAAAATGCCTATCACAATACAACTGATATTTTAACTGATTTTTTTTAACTGATATTGTCAGTTTAAAAGCTACATTCAGAAGAGTATAGGATTTAGGATTTAAGGCTATAAATCAAATTGAGCAGGATGTCCATCTCACAGTGGCAAATCTGTTGATACAGAGAAATGATTACTTGTTTTGAGACTTATTTACTTATTTAATTACAGCAAACTTCTTAGCAACTTATGTGCTTACTTATAGCAACTTATAGTATTACTTACAGTATTTTTGAATATTGCTAAGAATCCTGCTTGCCCAGACTGTTCTGTGGAATTTTACCAAGGACTACTATGTTTATCAAAACAAAGCAGTTTACTGTGAAAATCTACCAAGAACTGCAGTGTTCAGCAAAATATCATGTTTTTGTCCTTGGGAAACAGATGTGCTCTGACTAGTTGGGTCTTGGTAATGAGTAAAGATAGCCATATACGGACAGTAGAAGTTCCATTGGTTCTCTTAGATAAGATAGAAGGAATACAGCAGCTGAAAAACACTCTTGTTATTCAAGAAATCGGCCAAGAGAATCTGCACATGCTCCGGGGAAAAGTACAAGGTGAGAAAGACTACGAGCCTTCCTCCTAAAGACGACCACCAGGAGGCAATGTGCAGGTGCAAAGATAACATAAAGTGTTGACATCAGCCTTTCGAGCTAACCCAGCCTTACTCATGCATATGTATGTTTACGTTATGTAATCCAATGAATCTCTATATTCACACTCTATATGTTTTTGGTAAAATGTGTGGTGGGTGTGCAAGCTTTGTGGAGAAATCCCCTTGCACTCCAGTGCTGGAGTAAACATACCTGCTTTATAACTCTATTCGAGTTGTAGAGTCTGTTTTCCGCACATCACTGTATACTCTCTTGAGCATCCTGAAGGAAACAGACACATGGTTAACTTTACTGGATCTGAAAGATGCATTCTTTTGCTTCCTGCTAGCAAACGAGTCAGGAACTGTTCGCTTTTGAATGGGAAATCCCTAAGACTCCAGACAATTGTGCTGGATAGTATTACCGCAAAGGTTTAAGAATAGCCCTATAATGTTTCGAAATCAATTAGCAGAAGAATTAGAAGACTGGCAAAAAGATGCATGAGAATATCACCTTGCTGCAGTACATAGATGACATACTGCTAGCTGCAAGTAATAAAGAGGATTCCATACAAATGACAATTAACCTCCTAAATGTTTTAGGTCTGGCAGGGTACAAGGTGTTCTGGAAAAAGACACAGATCGCCCAGAAGGAAGTAACATATTCGGGGTTCACTATTTCCAAGGGCCAGCATAGTCTTGGAACTTAAAGATGCTATTTGACAAATCCCAGAACCCAGTGAAACAAGAGCTTAGATCATTTCTTGGAATGGCCTATGTCGCCCTATGAGTAATGAATTTTGGACTTGCTGCCAAAGCCCCATATGAAGCTGTACAAAGTGAAGAAAACCTCCTTGTTTGGACTTGGGAGTGCAGAGATGTGCTTAAAATTGAAACAGGCCTTAATGAGCATCCTGGCGCTAGGCCTCCCGATTTTAGAAAAGCCATTTGAACTATTCATACATGGTAGACTGCATATTGCCTTAGGAGTATTGGCCCAGAAACTAGGATCATGGAAAAGACCTGTGGGGTACTTTTCAAGACAACTAGACAATGGTCAGCAAAGGATGGCCATCATGTTTCCGAGCAGTGGCAGCTACAGTACTACTGATCCAAGGGGCCTGAAAATTGAAACTCAGGCAAAAGCTAACTGTATTTTTGTCCCATGCAGTTACAGCTGTTCTAGAACAAAAAAGAGGACACTAGCTGTCACCAAGCTGGATGGTGAACTATCAAGCCGTTCTTTTGGAACAAGACGATGTGGAGCTGAAAGTAACCACAATCCTGAATCTGGCAACCTTTCTAAACACCAATCACAGTGGAGAAGAATTAACTTACGACTGTTTGCAAATGATGGAGCAGATATACTCCAGCAGAGCAGACTTGAAAGACATTCCAATGCAAAATGTGGACTAGAGCCTGTTTGTAGATGGTAGCAGCTTTATGCGGGATGGAAAGCTGAAAGTACGATACACAGTGGTAACCATTAAGGAAGTAATTGAGACCAAAGTTCTGTCATCTAACACTTTGGCCTAGAAAGCAGAGCTCATAGCCTTATTAAGAGCATTAGAGCTGTCAAAGGACAAAACTGTTAATAGATAGACAGATTCAAAATTTGCCTTTGGAGCAGTCCATACTCATAAGGCCATATGGAAAAAAGGGGACTCTTAACATCTCAAGGATCCCCAGTCAAACACAGGCAACAATCCAGCAGTTATTACAAGCATTAAATTTACCTAGACTATGGGCAAATAGAATTTTCCAAATTACCATGGCAAAATGAATATCAGTGTCTTTTAGAAATTATAGGTACTTTTTAAGGCTGACTGGAAGCTTTCCATTGTTGCACCAACAAAGCTAGGGATGTTGTAAAAGTCCTATTAAAAGAAATAATATCCAGATTCGGACTTCTATTGGGAATGTCATCAGATAGAGGACCTCATTTTATAGCAGAGGTTGTACAGAATTTATCCAAAATAATGGGACTCAAGTGGGAAAGTAGGAAGAATGAATCAAAGACTAAAAAGACAGATAAGTAAGATGTGCCAAGAGGCACAGATAAAGTGGCCGGATGTTTTACCCTTAGCTTTGCTATGAATACGTGTCCAACTTAGAACAAAAAAAAAAGGTGTGTCCTTTTGAAATCATATACAGTAAACCTTACCAGGTGACAGAAACAGTAGTCAATTCTGAAATCGTAGGGAAACATTATCTGAAAGAGTATGGTAGCTCTCTAGGCAATGTTCTGTCCTTTTTCCACATGTATGTCTTTGTGAGAACACCACGGTCCCTGGATGTGATATTTTGGGTAGATGCTGAGTTTTAATGTTATTGCTAGGTCAGGTGTGACTGCTGATTCAAGTGCCAAAGCAAGCGCAGAGCCCCATATTTGCTGTTGGGCTGGACAGGCTTCAAAGCACTTTGGAAAGCCAGGGCGAGAATTCCCTGCTAGCACCTTCTCTGTGGCTCGGAAGGTGGTGTGTTGGTACCCTGTTCCTGAAACTCACAAGTGTGCTTGTTCAGGGACAAAGCAAGTGCGGCGTCCCACAATTGCTGTTGGGTTGGACAGGTTGCACTGCACTCAGGGAAGACAGGCAGAGAATTCCCTGCTAGCACCTTCTGTGTGCCTGGGAAAGAGAAGTGTTCCCATTGTTGCGCAGAATCGCTTTTGTGCATAAAATACTAACACTTTTTCAGAACGAAAGAAAGCACTGAATCCCCACATTTGCTGTTGCCCTGGAGAGCTTGCAGATCACTGGGGAAAGGCAGGCACAGAATTCCCTGCTAGCACCTTCTCTGTGCCTGGGAAAGAGAAGTGTTCCCATTGTTGCACAGAATCGCTTTTCCGCAGAAAACACTAACACTTTTTCAGAACGAAAGAAAGCACAGAGCCCCAGATATTATGTTGTCCTGGAGAGCTTGCAGAGTACTGGGGAAAGGCAGGCAGAGAATTCCCTGCTCGCACCTTCTCTGTGCCTGGGAAGGAGAAGTGTTCCCATGGTTGCGCAGAATCGCTTTTCCGCAGAAAACACTAACACTTTTTCAGAACGAAAGAAATCACTGAATCCCCACATTTGCTGTTGCCCTGGAGAGCTTGCAAAGCACTGGGGAAAGGCAGGCAGAGAATTCTCTGCTAGCACCTTCTCCGTGCCTGGGAAGGAGTAGTGTTCACATTGTTGAGCAGAATCGCTTTTCCGCTGAAACCACTAACACTTTTCAGAACGAAAGAAAGCACAGAGCCCCACATTTGCTGTTGCCCTGGAGAGCTTGCAGAGCACTGGGGAAAGGCAGGCAGAGAATTCCCTGCTCGCACCTTCTCTGTGCCTGGGAAGCAGAAGTGTTCCCATTGTTACGCAGAATCGCTTTTGTGCATAAAATACTAACACTTGTTCAGAACGAAAGAAAGCACAGAGCCCCACATTTGCTGTTGCTCTGGAGAGCCTGCAGAGCACTGGGGAAAGGCAGGCAGAGAATTCCCTGCTAGCACCTTCTGTGTGCCTGGGAAGCAGAAGTGCTCCCATTGTTGCTCAGAATCGCTTTTGTGCATAAAATACTAACACATGTTCAGAACGAAAGAAAGCACAGAGCCCCACATTTGCTGTTGCCCTGGAGAGCTTGCAGAGCACTGGGGAAAGGCAGGCAGAGAATTCCCTGCTAGCACCTTCTCTGTGCCTGTTCACATTGCTTCGCAGAATCGCTTTTGTGCAGAAAACAGTAACACTTGTTCAGAACGAAAGAAAGCACAGAGCCCCAGATTTTATGTTGTCCTGGAGAGCTTGCAGAGCACTGGGGAAAGGCAGGCAGAGAATTCCCTGCTAGCACCTTCTCTGTGCCTGGGAAGCAGAAGTGTTCACATTGCTTCGCAGAATCGCTTTTGTGCAGAAAACAGTAACACTTGTTCAGAACGAAAGAAAGCACAGAGCCCCAGATTTTATGTTGTCCTGGAGAGCTTGCAGAGCACTGGGGAAAGGCAGGCAGAGAATTCCCTGCTAGCACCTTCTCTGTGCCTGTTCACACTGCTTCGCAGAATCGCTTTTGTGCAGAAAACACTAACACTTGTTCAGAACGAAAGGAAGCACAGAGCCCCAGATTTTATGTTGTCCTGGAGAGCTTGCAGAGCACTGGGGAAAGGCAGGCAGAGAATTCCCTGCTAGCACCTTCTCTGTGCCTGGGAAGCAGAAGTGTTCACATTGCTTCGCAGAATCGCTTTTGTGCAGAAAACAGTAACACTTGTTCAGAACGAAAGAAAGCACAGAGCCCCAGATTTTATGTTGTCCTGGAGAGCTTGCAGAGCACTGGGGAAAGGCAGGCAGAGAATTCCCTGCTAGCACCTTCTCTGTGCCTGGGAAGCAGAAGTGTTCACATTGCTTCGCAGAATCGCTTTTGTGCAGAAAACAGTAACACTTGTTCAGAACGAAAGAAAGCACAGAGCCCCAGATTTTATGTTGTCCTGGAGAGCTTGCAGAGCACTGGGGAAGGGCAGGTAGAGAATTCCCTGCTAGCACCTTCTCTGTGCCTGGGAAGCAGAAGTGTTCACATTGCTTCACAGAATCGCTTTTGTGCAGAAAACAGTAACACTTGTTCAGAACGAAAGAAAGCACAGAGCCCCAGATTTACTGTTGTCCTGGAGAGCTTGCAGAGCACTGGGGAAAGGCAGGCAGAGAATTCCCTGCTAGCACCTTCTCTGTGCCTGGGAAGCAGAAGTGTTCACATTGCTTCGCAGAATCGCTTTTGTGCAGAAAACATTAACACTTGTTCAGAACGAAAGAAAGCACAGAGGCCCAGATTTTATGTTGTCCTGGAGAGCTTGCAGAGCACTGGGGAAAGGCAGGCAGAGAATTCCCTGCTAGCACCTTCTCTGTGCCTGGGAAGCAGAA